>NC_081553.1:148923572-149223572 GCF_963082655.1 Stomoxys calcitrans | reverse complement strand
TCCAAAAACAATCATATAAGGCTACTATCAGTTCATGCGTATTTCTGTAATAATGAAGAATCTTAAAAGTCTGCGATGTGTATATAAAACAGTTATGAAATCTCCGTCCAAATCTCTTATTTCACTTAAAATTCAGCTTTGCCTTCAGCCCAAGTTTATAACGAGTTAAACTTTGTCCAACACTAACTATACTTTACACAAAACTTCTAGTCTGATCTAGTAATCAGGACGTACTATGTTTATTTTGCAAGAAAAAAAGGAACAGAGCATGATAATAAAATGTGGCGTGTTTCCTTGAACCAGATTCCATCGTGCGTAATCATAGTATTTATACATAAATTACCTTCAATCAACAAATTAAACAATCAATACCTTCAATAATTTTTAGATACGCCAATGGTAATCTAAAGCACTAATAATTTTTCAGATTACCCCAATAATATACCGCTGAGATAAAAAAATTAGAAGTTCATCTTAAATGGTATAATTTATTATATATAAGATATAATCAATACGTATAATTGGTGTCGAATATATATTACAAGTTATTGTAAAAAGAATTTATTTTTCTAATCAAGTTATAGGTTAAATAAATAATAATGATTTTCCTATTGAGTTTTATAATAAAAAGTAATATACTTTTTATTGAATTCAATACGAAAATCAGTAATATGAATTTAACCAATTTATTGTGGAAAGAAAAGTAAATTTAACAAGTAAAAGCGTGCTAAGTTCGGCCGGGCCGAATCTTATATACCCTCCACCATGGATCGCATTTGTCGAGTTCTTTTCCCGGCATCTCTTCTTAGGCAAAACAGGATATAAGAAAAGATTTGCACTGCTATTAGAGCGATATCAAGATATGGTCCGGTTTGGACCACAATTAAATTATATGTTGGAGACCTGTGTAAAATGTCAGCCAATTCGAATAAGAATTGCGCCCTTTGTGGGCTCAAGAAGTAAAATAGAGAGATCGATTTATATGGGAGCTGTATCGGGCTATAGACCAATTCAGACCATAATAAACACATATGTTAATGGTCATGAGAGAATCCGTCGTACAAAATTTCAGGCAAATCGGATAATAATTGCGACCTCTAGAGGCTCAAGAAGTCAAGATCCCAGATCGGTTTATATGGCAGCTTTATCAGGTTATGAACCGACTTGTACTTTATTTGACATAGTTGTTGAAAGTAACAATAAAAAACGTCTTGCGAAATTGCAGCGAAATCGGATAGAAATTAAGCCCTCTAGAAGCTCAAGAAGTCAAATCCCCAGATCTGTTTATATGACAGCTATATCAGGTTATGAACCGATTTGAAACATATTTGGCACAGTTGTTGGATATCATAACAAAATACTACGTGCCAAAATTCATTCAAATTGGATAAGAATTGCGCCCTCTAGAGGCTCAAGAAGTCAAGACCCAAGATCGGTTTATATGACAGCTATATAAGGTTATGGACCGATTTGAACCATACTTTGCACAGTTGTTGGATATCGTAACAAAACACGTCGTGCAAAATTTCATTCCAATCGGATAAGAATTGCGCACTCTTGAGGCTCAAGAAGTCAAGACCCCAGATCGGTTTATATGGCAGCTATATCAGGTTATGAACCGATTTGAACCATACTTAGCACAGTTGTTGAATATAATAACAAAACACGTCGTGCAAAATTTCATTCCAATCGGATAAGAATTGCGCACTCTAGAGGCTCATGAAGTCAAGACCCGAGATCGGTTTATATGGCAGCTATATCAGGTTATGAACCGATTTGAACCATTCTTGGCACAGTTGTTGGATATCATAACAAAACACGTCGTGCAAAATTTCATCCCAATCGGATAAGAATTGCGCACTCTAGAGGCTCAAGAAGTCAAGACCCAAGATCGGTTTATATGGCAGCTATATCAAAACATGGACCGATATGGCCCATTTACAATACCAACAGACCTTCACTAATAAAAAGTATTTGTACAAAATTTCAAGCGGCTAGCTTTACTCCTTCGGAAGTTAGCGTGCTTTCGACAGACAGACGGACGGACATGGCTAGATCGACATAAAATTTCACGACGATCAAGAATATATATACTTTATGGGGTCTCAGACGAATATTTCGAGTAGTTACAATCAGAATGACGAAATTAGTATACCCCCCATCTTATGGTGGAGGATATAAAAAAACGATTGGGCTTAAGATCGAAACACCGAAAATAATTTGGCTGTGTAAAGCCGATGCCCATTTCATGGGGTGAAAGAAAAAAAATTTTGTATTTCCTAACCTGCCTAAACTCAGAGCTCTAACTTAGAAAGGGTTGGTAAATTTATATATGGCATTAGTAATATAATGAATGGGAAAATTATATGTGAAAAAATACAAATATGTTCGAAGTTAAGTTACATATGTGTATAAAAAAAAGGAAAGACAATATTCAGTTAAAGGAAATATTTATACACATATGTATTAAGAGATATAAGTTTTTTTCGTAAAAAATCCTAAATAAATCTGGCCAACTGTTAAATATTCTGCACACACCGCTTGAAATTAGATGTTAAATTGAGGCTCAATTTCTTAAAAAAAAACGTTTTAGACAGACAGCATCGAACAATACTCTCTTCTGTTCCTAAACAGGAAGATGGTAAAAGATTGCATTTATTCTGCAGATTTATTGAACAGCATATGGCAGAGGGTGTGGAGTTGCTCCGGGAAACAAATTGTTGCCTTTGCTCGAATCAAATGTTTGCCTTTGCTCGAACCAAATGTTTGCCTTTTGCAAAATATGTAGTTGATTTGGTGAGGCCTCATTTGAAACTTCCGATTTATACCCAAAAGCTGTGTATTTATAATTTTGCAGATATCTTGGGTATAAAAACAATTTTTGATGATTTCTTATTCTCTGTATATAGACCTGATCTTCTGATCTCATAAAATCGGATTTTAGTTGGGTTTTAATTTGCAAAGCCCCGACGATGTATAGTGATAGAAAAGTTAAAACAAAACACTGAGTTTGGATGAGTGTAACAATTTTGGATTTTATTGGATGAACGCATAAACTATCTTACCAGTTGGATGGTTGGAGTTGAACAAGGAAGAGTTCGCGCTAATTGTGTCAGAAGGTGCAACTTAAAAGTGATTGTCAAATCTATGCTATACTCAATGATAACATGACGTTGAAGTTGACATTAGAAAGCGATTCGCGGTTTTAGCTTAAAATTCTTGGGACTAATTCTTTAAAGAAAATATCGTGTTACGACGTAAAAGTCGCCGCCCGCCTTGCAGTACGGCTCTAATAAAGCATAGTTATCATATCGCTGCTGCAAAATCCGAATACAAAGAAGTAGGAAAATATATATTAGAATTATATTTTATGGTTAAGATCAAAAGGAATATAATTCAAGTCAATAATTAACATTTTTAGTACTTTTAATCAATTCATGGACAAAGTTGCTCAGTTTCAAGTTTAGCTCGATATTAAACTAAAAATCAAATATTCTTTACATATATACATATATATACAAAATGTTTTCAATATATAATAAATAATGGTAGCTAGTTAGGTTTTTGCGAGTAACTAGTTTGAAGTTTTATGTTTTTTGTCTAATGGCGAGCTACTTTGAAAAAATCCCGTAAAGTGCCCAACCAAAGATCGTTGGAAGTCCATATTTGTTTAAGATCTCTTCCCGGATCACCTTTGCGTAAACATCGACTCCCAAGATGATATCAACAGAACGGGACTTGTGAATGTGAATGAAACAGGGTGTGATTCTTCTGGTGACAAACCTTGCACTTGGCTTTTTGTGAAGCATGAACCGCCTGAGGGATTGTGAGCCAGACAGTTTACACCATAACCATAGGACTTTAAAACGTTTTCCCGCTACGTTATATTCATTTCTTAAAAGCAGCTGCACTTCCTTATATCGGCGAATGAAAGCAAATTGTTGATCTCCTTTGATTGTTTTAGTACTTTTATTGTTGTGGCGCATGGTGTAGCATGGTTCGAAACAAAATAAATTTTAAATCAGGGGTTTGTTGGAGGTTTACGTAGAATGGAATGGTTTAAAAGTTTTCTGTTGGTAGAATGACAAACTTTGTTATCGGTCTAGTAAGTTTTCCTTTTTCAGTAATGAAGTCAGCGACTATTTCTCTGCCGTCACTGCTTGAATAGACTGAATAGAATGTTTTCTTCTCGGATCATTACCAACATATCAATTTTGAAGTTTTCCGTACGTTTCTGCCACTTGTGGCGTTTGTGTAACTCCTTCATATACTCATCTTTCCAGAGAGTACAGTGGTGTTGTCCCTTATGCCTTTGTCAACGATTTACAATAGATATAGGAGGTTCTCGGATGTCTGAGACAATTGAGGTTAAGATTGGTGAACCGATTAGGAAGCATCCTGGAGTAAGGGTATCAAGATCAGAAGGATTTTGGGACATTGGAGAAATTGGATGCGAATACAGACAGAATTCTATTCGGAACAACAATGTTTGCAATTCCTTAAAAGTATATTTAGAGTTACTAGTACCAGTCAAGACTATACTGGATTTAGAAATGATTTTCCTCGAAGTTAAGGATGGATATTCTGTTGGATAATACGCCTTTTGGCTTAATACTATCAATCAGTTTTGAGTTTGAGTAAATTTTAGAGTTGATACAACTTACGTCGGTGAATGGAAATTTGAGCGATATTAGGAATTTGTGCTGAAATAAAACCGATACACATAGGCCATGACACGAATAGCCCTAGGAAATGAGGAAAAACTGTCCAGAACTGTTTTCTCTAGATTTCCACGTTGTCAGTAGAGATATTTAGGATTAAGGCCAATCAAATGGCTCATATTAAAGCCAAGGTGGTCCATGTCACCATAACTCATTATCCACAATCTCTCGTGGATATATCTCCACGATCGCCATATCGGCAAGATTCGATTCAGATGCCACATGGGCCCAATTGGACGGGCAAGTAATTTTAGTAATCCTTGGGTTCGATTCGCTACAAATGTAGCCCAATATCAAAGAGGTTTCGAAAACCAGGACAACGCTGTAGTGACATCGGTTAAAGAATGTACATGTATAATCAGGAATATTCAATTGAGGAATAATATTGCCTACCATCTCTGCAAATAAAGCAGCGCGGCATAATTTCAAACGTAGAATGGATAGCGTTTTATCGGTGCCGCTTGTTTTCGACGGCATAAAAATAGTGAAAATGGAATTAAAAGTATTTACTCGAATATATAAGATTGCTGTATACGCTTTTTTGGATTCATCACAGAACCCATGGAATTTATCAGGAATATAGCGAACCCACAATCAGGAATATAGCGAACCCAACGTGGAATTTTAATGGAATTTATAATTGGATAATTAGTTAGAAAGGATTTATATTGAGCCAGAATTCGAGGAGAAGTACGTCCGTCCGTCCGTCCAGATATCTTGCATTATTATTTTTGCAACAACCACGCAAAGTGAGAGCCATCCCGCGGGATCAAAAAACTTCGAAATCTCCGAAAGCACCCTCCTTTTCGAATAGGAAGTGGACTGGGAAAATGATTTAATGGAGGATGTCTTCGCGTTTGCTGTTATAATTTAATTTAAGAAATCCGAAACACAGTATATCCTCTTTGGAAATTTCGGATAGAATTCGTCATAATTTGCAGTCCATTTCCTCATGGCGAATACGTCAGACTCCAACGTACTGACCAACTGATTCCCATTCTCTTTGGCAGCAGAAATTGTGTGGGCCCCAATTGGAGCACCATCCACTTATTTGGAGTTGCGTATAATGTCACTTGCTAAGGAGTTTTTGCCTCCACATTCTGCGCCAGCTGCCAAAGAGTTCTATTCGCCAATTATGGTGCGCAGTTCATATCGAAAGTGACAGTCTTAAGTTCATAGTCCCGGTTCGAACAACTAGAACTTCGAAAAAGGAAATACGACCCTTACCGTTGTAGACGTGTTGTCCAGTTTTATAACGGCATGATATGGCAGATAGTAGACATCACAAGATTCACATTCATTTGTCCCAGACCAATATACTCCTCAACAACACTGTCATATTCAGGAGTTCTCAGAAGACGTGCCTCGTTTCTAAGAAACTGGGCCAATGAGCCTTTACTTGAATCGCCCAGACTGGTTTCCCCGGGAAACTCTTGTCTGAATGGAAGGGACACCTCATATCTCCCATTAGGATCTACGAGATGAAAAACTGGGCATAAAAAACGTTCCCATGGAGGCTCTTCTATCTCCCAATAACGGGTCATCTGATTCTCCAACGAGACCTCACAGAAATAGGAAACAATTGTAGAATAAGAGTTTATGAGCTGGATATAAACGGGGCACATAAAGACCCAACTAGATAAAGTTTCCTGGGGCATCAGTGAACCAAAGATCGGATTTCGAATACCGGAAAGAATCATTAATGGAATCATGTCTGCCCCTAGGAGTATATCTATCTTATAGCTTCGCTAGAAATTTGGATCGGCAAAAGTTATGTTAGGAAGCCCTAAAAAGGCAGCAATATCAATTGTCGTCGAAGGAATGCTGCCTGTGAATGTGTTACCACCAAATCAGATATGGAAATATCTATGCTGCTATTTGAGCAAGACCCTAGAGTAATTGTACCTTCCTTGTGGACGGAAGTAGAAATGAAGTTATTCAAGCCGGATATTGTAGCCGAAGCCCTCTTAGATGGAAGTTCCATGGCATTGACAAGTTATTCCGATATTAGGGTACTCTACGTCTACCACAGCTCTGGCCCTATAAGTCAACCCATTGTGACTTGACCAGACCGGTACCTAGCAAAACAGTCTTAGAATTCGTAGCAAAACAAGTCTGGATCACCACATCTTTGAACGAATCGGTGGACTGTATAGATCCTTGTGGAGAAGGATGTTGTGCTTTTTGCCACACTTGTAACAAGAAAATTAGCTAGAACAGTTTGTCACAGTTTGAAACTAAGGAAAACAGTTAATACAGAGGGTGTTCTTCTTTATTTCCGTAAATCTTTGTTCTTGAGACATCTCCAAGAACTTCGTACTTCTTATAGTATGGCTTTGTTTAGGGCACAAGTGACAAATAGACTCGGTCACCTTATTCTGGGCATGTATGTTGTTAGAGAAAATTTTTGGATTGGGCTTCACACCAGCCCTTGGACTTGGTTTGTAGTTAGAGCTAGGCGCATGAACAGCTTTTCTGATCTCTGAGGCGGATTCGAGAGTCCTGTGTCTGCTTTTCAGAAAACTGTCAAGTCCAGGTTATTTTGGAATGCTAGACGTATGTTACATGTTCACTGTAGCACGCTCCATATGTTTCTCCGCCATGTCCTTATCCAAGTGCACGACGTCTCCACGTGAAAGTTCTGCTTAAGTCACCCCAAATCGACGCCAACTCCTCCTGACGGATCTTGAGTGAGAAAACGGTTGTCGGTCGGGTCAAGAACGATTATCCAAATTGGTCAGGAACAAATAGCGAAAGTAGACAGGACGAATATAGTAATTGAAACAAAATAATAAAGAAACTTTGGAAAAAAATAAAAGAAAAAACTCTAAAACCAACTAAAATAAAAATATGTTCTATCAGAAAAAAAATATCAAAAAGTTCAATATTGAAAAAAAGAGAAGAAAATAGAAATAGAATTACCGTAAAATTTTCCAAAGAAATGGAGATCTGAGAATATTTCCTTTAAGTAACCTATAAAATGTAGATTATTCAATAGAAATAAAAAATGCTGATAGCAGTGTTCTATGAAAATACGAAACCGTAAAATACTACAAGAAAACAAACAGAAATATGTATTGGGGAAGTTTCCTGAACAAATAAAAACATTTCTATGAAATAAAATGTAGACAAAATCCGAAAAATAAAAATAAAGGCAATTTTCCTTTTGAAATGACAGTTTTGGCGAACTTTTTTAAAATGTCCGAAAAAATGGTAGTAAAATATTCTATGGGCAATTCGATATGGTTTGTAAATCTGTTGAGTTTTATGATTTTACTGATAGAGCTGGCTGTGGTACCAATCACAACAGAAGTGACAAACATTCAATTAATGGTGAACAAGGCTATTGTTGTAATTGGAAATTTTGCGACGCTGACGAAAACTATTTCTATGTTATTCAAAACATAGAAACCTTCTCATTGATGATACTTGTACGTACATGTGTGTGTATCATTGGTTTTTTAATTCACTAATACAGAGAGGAAAGTCTGCAGACTAGAGATTGGGTAAATACCCAAAAATTTTTGGATATTTATAATTTTGCACATATCTTGGGTATAAAAACATTTTGCAAACAATTTTTGATGATTTCGTATTCTTTGTATATAAACCTGATCTTCTGATCTCATAAAATCGGATTTTAGTTATAACTGCTATATACAATAGACACATCTCCAGACTTAACATCTTGAGGCAAAAAATTGGCAATTTTTCATCCGATTTAGATGAAATTTGGTGCATTGAGCTCTGGTAGACACCTACCCATTTCTGTGAAGTGTGGTCCAGATCGGACTATATTTGGATATTTTTATTTACCCATCGCCCATCTCTACTGCAGACACTTTTTTTGATGAAGATACCGTTGTCTCGGCTGCGGTGGTAGTTACATTCAGATGAATTTTTGGCGCAGTACAGTATAGTTGATTTGCTCGAAACTTACGAAGTTGTTTAAAAGTATTGAAAAATAAAAGTGATTCTTTTCGATATAAAGTAATTTTATCAGGTGCTTGTGTGTCAGTGGGCACTGAAGTTTCAAATGAGACCAAATCAACTGCATATTTTGCAAAAGGCAAATATTTGGTTCGAGCAAAGGCAACAATTTGTTTCCCGGAGCAACTCTACACCCTCTGCCATATGCTGTTCAACAAATCTACAGAATAAATGCAATCTTTTACCATCTTTCTGTTGAGGAACAGAAGAGAGTATTGTTCGATGCTGTCTGTCTAAAACGTTTTTTTTTAAGAAATTGAGCCTCAATTTAACATCTAATTTCAAGCGGTGTGTGCAGAATATTTAACAGTTGGCCAGATTTATTTAGGATTTTTTACAAAAAGAACTGATATCTCTTAATACATATGTGTATAAATATTTCCTTTAACTGAATATTGTCTTTCCTTTTTTTTATACACATATGTAACTTAACTTCGAACATATTTGTATTTTTTCACATATAATTTTCCCATACATTATATTACTAATGCCATACAGCGGTCAAAAAAAGTATTCATCATTAGCAAAATTGATAATAAATTCACTTATTTTGGGTAATTGAAGAAAATTTAAAGTAAACAAATAATGCAGTTTTATGCAATAGTTTATTTTTCGTAATATGTTTTAAAATAAATTCAAAAAATAAATTTAATTAGCGCAAAAAATGCAATTTTATATAATAACACCAAAAACAGAACAAAAAAAGTATTCATCATTGATGTGCTATCATCAAAGTCAAATTCAAATATTATTTGGGAATCCCCCTTTTCTGTTTTATTTAGTAAAGGAGGCTTTGCCCTTGACAGCAAATATTTAATTTCATTGAAAATATAGTTTTTGTCAAAATGGGTCGTAAGCAAAACGAGGTTTCTGATGAGGTAAAAGTGTTGATAATAAAACACCACAGGAATGGTTTAACTCAAAAAACTATCAGTGAAATATTAAATAGACCACGATCTACTATACAATCCATCATCAGAAAGTGGACAGAAACGAAAACTGTTGACAATAAACCAAGATCTGGTCGACCAAAAGCACTTTCAGTTGGAGATGTACGTTGGCTAGTGCGGCAAGTTCAGAAAACTCCGAAGACAAATGCGACCATTCTTCGTAAAAACACTATGGAATATTTAGGGAAGGAAGTTACTACACAAACAATTCGAAATACACTCAAAAGGCATAGTTACAGAGAAAGAACTGCACGTAAGAAGCCCTTTATAAATAAAATAAACCGAGTGAAAAGGCTAAACTTCGCAAAAATGTATGTAAAACAGCCCGAATCATTTTGGAAAACAGTCATTTTTGCAGACGAGAGCAAGTTTAATCTTTTTGGGTGCGATGGAAAGGTCATAGTGTACAGAAAACCAAATACAGAGCTTGAAGAACGAAACACAGTTGCTACTGTAAAACATGGTGGAGGTGGTTTAATGGTTTGGGGGTGTATGGCGGCTTCAGGAGCGGGAAATCTTGAAATTATTAATGGAGTAATGGATCATAAGTATTACATTGACATTTTAAAGAGGAATTTAAAAGATAGTGCTGTAAAACTTGGGCTTGGTAATAACTTTCAATATTATCAAGATAATGACCCCAAACATTCTGCTTTAAATACCAAGATGTGGATGCTGTATAACTGCCCCAAAGTCATTAAAACTCCTCCTCAAAGTCCCGACTTGAACCCAATTGAACATCTTTGGGAACATCTCGAACGCAAATTGAGAACGCGCAATTTTTCGAGCAAGAGTCAAATGCAACAGGTGATAATGGAGGAATGGACTTATATAGACCAAAATATAACCGCTAAATTAGTCCAATCGATGTCAAACCGTTTAAAAGAAGTTATAAGACGCGGTGGTCGAATAACAAAGTATTAATTTTTTTAAATTATGTTATTTATTTTTTTGCAATGATGAATACTTTTTTTGTTTAATTTTTTGTGTTCAGCTGTAAAATGGCCCTTTTTGTTCCAATAAATACTATTTTTTTCTTTAAAAACTATGAAATTGTGTACATATATATCACACAAGCACTACTGCATCATTAGTTTAATATGTTTTTATTCCAATTGTCTTTTGTAGACTTATTAAAAAAAAAACATTGAATGATGAATACTTTTTTTGACCGCTGTATATAAATTTACCAACCCTTTCTAAGTTAGAGCTCTGAGTTTAGGCAGGTTAGGAAATACAAAATTTTTTTTCTTTCACCCCATGAAATGGGCATCGGCTTTACACAGCCAAATTATTTTCGGTGTTTCGATCTTAAGCCCAATCGTTTTTTTAAATTTACTTTTCTTTCCACAATAAATTGGTTAAATTCATATTACTGATTTTCGTATTGAATTCAATAAAAAGTATATTACTTTTTATTATAAAACTCAATAGGAAAATCATTATTATTTATTTAACCTATAACTTGATTAGAAAAATAAATTCTTTTTACAATAACTTGTAATATATATTCGACACCAATTATACGTATTGATAATATCATATATAGTAAATTATACCATTTAAGATGAACTTCTAATTTTTTTATCTCAGCGGTATTTTTTTTTTCTTGCAAGATGACAGACTTTTTTAGATTCCTTATTATTACAGAAATACGCATGAACTGATAGTAGCCTTATATGATTGTTTTTGGAAGAGCGTATTTCAAGTGTATTTCATTCTATTGAGCCTCTCTTCACAAATTGGTTCCTAGTTTTAACATCATGTCCACACGCTTCGTTTTAGGACTTAGAGACAAATATGTGCCTCGGGAAATCCACACACATTTCTGCACTAGACACCTCAGACCTATCCTAATTGATGTTTTGGTATTGCAGTAGGTTTTACTAGAAATTACAGTGAGTAATATAACAGTTGGAACCCAATCGGTATTTTTTTTTTTTATTTTTGTAACAATATACTTTAACTTATTTTTGTTAAGAAGAGTTAGTTGGAAATTGCTGACTCCTGGATAAAAGCGGTTAGTATTTTTGAAATGTATTAACTAGACATGTTCAGGCCTCTATCACTGTCTTAGGATATTTTTACATGCCGTAAAATCAACTGGATTTTCTAACATTTAAAATGATAATTTTAACAAAACCCAATCTTTAACACATAAATCTTTAAAATACGCTCAGTATTTTTAAAACTTATTATTTATTTAGTAATATGAACACTCGCAGTTCCTCGAACAAATTGAAAACTTCTAGAGGAAGAGGCAGTAGGATTGGCACTACTCCAAATAAATTTTTGGAAGATTTACCCAGACTAAAGACTCCGTTTTCCGAAGCTAGTGAGAACCTTGATTTTCAAGATTGTTCTTTAAATCCATTTGATAGGACTTATTTTCCATCTGATAGTTTGTTTATATCTGGGGTTAGCACATTGGAAAGGAATTTAGGTACAACGGGTACCATTTTTCCAAATAGTGAGAGCAGACGTAGTATAGATCATGCGTCTACGGAATTCGATAGTCATAGCGTCCGAGGGCGCTAATCCAGGTACAGATGACCAATCTGCTGCTAGTGTTGGCGATCCAAATAATCATTTGATAACCGTTATGAAACAGACTATTATGTGCTGTACAGACATAGTTATTTTTAGGACGGAACTGAATGCCTTGAGGGCACGATTTCCAATATTAGCTTGTCCGAGCAGGGGCACTGAGTAATGAACCCACTTGAGCGGTGCCTAATACGGATATGAGGATGGATCGACGCCTTCCATCGCTGGATTCGGTACTTACGTCTCTAGAAAAGTGGATGGTTAGATACGATGGCACGGATGACGCCACAGATTTCCTTTTTAAAATTGACACGCTATACAGACGGACGGGCTGCCCGGTTTAGCAACTAATTGCGAATTTCCTGATATTCCTTCAGAGAAATGGTATTGGGAGTTCATAAAGCGTGTTGAGAAAGCGATGTATCCAATTTTGAAGTTATCCCTTGGTCAGGAATTCCGAAGTTTAGAGACAGACCATGAAATTTTGCTGAGAATTCACATGCGGAAACAACAACAAAGGAAATCGTATGATGACTTCCATTCGTCCACTGTTTCATTGAATTCGCGAATGAGGAATCCTATAAATGAAATCCAACTCATCGAGATTTTGAAAAGGATGGTTAATCCTACTTTGAGATTTATCTTTTAAAATACAAATCCTCAGGGCCTGCACAGCTTGAGGAAATGCTAGAAATGCCATGCTAGAAATGCAGAGAAATTACTTGCTGGGAGGCTGTGAGCGAATTGGACATTGAAGAGGGGGATGACAAAGAGGAGGAATATGAAATTGATCCTCAGCTGGAAGCAATTGAATTTTCACGGCGAGACCAGATTATTCGAAGACCAAATGTTGAAACTGTCTGTGTTTTTCATTTTCTGCTTTAAATGTGGTTCATCATTTTCTGCTATAAATGTGAACTTTTTGACTATTTTGATACTATTTTGAGCACTGGGACTGACGAGAGACCATTCGCCAACATAAACATTCTTGACAAAAATTGTTATGGGTTAATTGATTTTGGAACTGGTGTGTCGGTTCCTGGTAGCAAAAGCATGGACATTATAGAACGAAACAACATATCGTTGAGACCTTTCACAGCTTGTATATCGGCTGCAAAGGGTGCTAGGAACTCCATTATGGGACATTGTGAATGTGATATTTAAGGGAGTGAAGAAGGACATAACACTGATCTTTGACTCAAAATTGCTCCAATTGCTCCAAACATAATACCAGCCATCGAGTCATTGGATGTTGACCAACTGGACGGGAAACCGGATGTCTATTATCATGAACTTAGCGCCGAGCAGAAGCTCCAACTTGAGACCATTGTGCAGGCTAAGGATGCAACACTGGGGAGTCTTGACCTATAAAATGTAGATGTTACCCAATGTCACCACCTCGGCAATTGAACGTTTATCAATAACATGTCGGTTTACAAAAAATGGGAGTTATTGAAGAATCCAATTCGCCCTGGGTATGAGTACTCGAAGGAGAAGACGGCCTTTGCGTTACCTGGTAGACCCCTCTATCAGTTCCGTGTAATGCCCTTTGGGCTATGTAACAGTCCACATTCAATGAGACGTCTAATGGATAAAACTATTCCGTCCCACTTGAGAGAACGAGTTTTTAATCTATTTAGACGACCTATGGGTCTGTAGCGCCTCCTTCGATGTACATTTACATTTACTGCGACAAGTGACCCAATGTCTGAGAGAGGCTGGCCTAACTATTAACCTCTCAAAGAGCAAATTTTGTCAAAGTGAAATTGGGTAATTAAGGTACCGGATTGGGAAAGGTTGCCTGAAAGTTGACCCGGAGAAGATTTCTGCAATCTAGGATTTTCTCTTGCTCAAATCTCCGCGCCAAGTTCGCCGTTGCATAGGCATGGCGAATTGGTATAGATTTTTCATAAGTAATTTTGGCGATTTTTCTAGCCGCTTGACCGATTCCTTGCTCAAGAAGGACACGATATTTTGTCTGTCCCCAGAAGCGCTTGAGAGTTTCGAGAAGTTGAAACGTGCATTATCTAGTGCACCTGTTCTGGTCCAGCCTGATTTTATTATTCAGTGTGACGCTTCACGTGTTGGAGTTGAAGGCTTCCTTTACCAGCTGTACAACAAGGAAAACAGGGAGAGGTCTTTCTTTCGTTTCTAAGAAGCTAAATCGTTCACAGAGAAATTATACGGTCACTGAGTTAGAGTGCTTGGCCGCGGTTATGTGGGTGGATAGGTTTCGACCCTACGTAGAAGATTTAACCGTTTCGAATCATCACTGTTTGAAATATTTGAAGAGTCAAAGGGATATTAACGGACGGCCCGCGAGGTGGAGCCTTAAACTGCAAGCTTTTAATTTTAAGATGGAACATCGCAAAGGTGTTTTTATTGTTATCCCAGACACGTTTTCCCGCTTTGACGTCGACTCGTTGAAGATTGATTCGGAGCTCCCTGGGATATATGACGAATTGAGGAAGGATAATTTGAATGACGCTGAGAATTTGCCCGACCTTTGCGTAGCGGGGAATCGCGCATACAGAAGGGCCAAATTCCGCCAAAGCATTGAGAATGGGTAGGTTATGGCTTTTAGCATCTTTTACTGAGAAGACTGTTCGACTAGCACACACATCCACTTGTCATGGAGGTTTTTTTAAGACCTTGTACCGCGTCAGATAGAAGTATTATTGGCCCATGATGGCAAGGGACGTTAAGTCATATGTGGATGGCTGCTATGATTGCAAAATTATTAAAGCTCCAACCAGATATTACGATCCCCTATGGGCGATGCTTTTAGGACTGTTAGACCATTTCAACTTTTTGGGGCCGTACCCATTTATTCATTGTCAATGACCATTATACATAATTTTTATTCCTCAAACCTTTAAGATCTGCAAATTCCAATTCTGTCATTGATTTCTTTCAAAACTATATCTTAAATACTTTCGGTCTAAGGATTTCAATGAATTTTTCTCTCTTTATGGCATCACTCATATAAAGACAGAACTCTACTCACCTCAGGCTAATGCCTCAGAGCGTGCAAACAGGGATATTATATCCAAGATCCGGTTTTTCTTAAAAACGAGGCCCATTATTTGAATTGGGATACACATATACCCCATATCTTGTCAGTTTTGCGAAGCGATTTCATTGAGCCAGAACTACTCTGGTTTGCCGGAGGAAGTCAATTTCTTCAGGTGCAACGGGAGGCGGAAGTTCTCTAAGGACATTTTCACCCGTTAGCTATTTACCGCATCTGCTACCGGGTCTGCATGAATGTTGTCTAGACCCGTTTGATATGCCGCTTTATCTAGAGGTTCTCTGTTGCATCGCTGAACCTCACGCTCTAAATCATGTAGATCTACCTTAAGGCTTCTGGGCGGTGGATACCTATCCACAAGATGATGAATTGGATGGTCTCTGCGATAACAGCGCAAAAAGTTTTGCTTAGACAGTATGTAGTTATGTCTTCGCAATCGTAGGATCTTTGTCTCCTGATGGAGGTGGTCCACATGAGAACTGAGGGGACAGCCCGTCGCTGTTCGGAGGGCGGCATTCTGACAGATCTGAATATTATTCCACTGCGTGTCACAGAGCTGAAGAGACCACACTGGCGCTTCATAACTTACAACACATCAGCCAATTATTCCGTACATGGTCAACAAGGTTGCTTGTCAGCACCCCAAGTGCTTCCGGCAAATTGCTGTGGCATGGGGAGAGAATGTGCAAGAGCTGTCAAATAAGACGCCAAGTACCTTGGGATACTTGATGGTCGGAATCATTTCTCCATCGACCATCGACCATCACTTTCAGCTCAGTATTCACTTCACGCGTATTTGTAGTGAATAATGTGGCTGAAGATTTGGTGGCAGATAATGAGGCAAGTTCGTTGAGGTAGACGTTCAACCAATCGCATATGTCATCAATGGGTCGGGGACCACATGCCATGATCGTACAATTATCCGTATTAAACAGTGCCATAGATATCTCCCCGCCTTGGGGAATTTCTTGCTTCACTCCACGGTTTTTCGACTTCTTATCCCTAAATTCCACAATTGACTGACGACCACAGATAATTCTCGACCCAGCGTTTCAGGCCTGGCTGGAGGGTCATGTTGGCCGTCTCAAACTCCTTCGATAGGTCCGTAGCACCACCGTCTTATCTATATCTATATCTATATCTATATCTATATCTATATCTATATCTATATCTATATCTATATCTATATCTATATCTATATCTATATCTATATCTATATCTATATCTATATCTATATCTATATCTATATCTATATCTATATCTATATCTATATCTATATCTATATCTATATCTATATCTATATCTATATCTATATCTATATCTATATCTATATCTATATCTATATCTATATCTATATCTATATCTATATCTATATCTATATCTATATCTATATCTATATCTATATCTATATCTATATCTATATCTATATCTATATCTATATCTATATCTATATCTATATCTATATCTAATTCTATATCTATATCTATATCTATACGACTCCCCAAGGCTTCAGTAGTGGGATCATTCTGCTCATTTTCAAACATCGGGAACTATAACAGTGTTCAAAGACAAGTTAAAGACATGAATAAGGTACTCTACTCCAGGTAAATCCAGATTCTTCAGCATCAGTGTAGAGATTCCGTCGGGGCCCAACGCCTTGGATGATTTGGCGCCACGGATGGCATTCATAACTTCGCCCACAGTAAATTGTGATGGCTGTCCATCGGCTCGGAGACCATGAATACGGCGAATGGCTCTCCTCCTTGCCCTGTCCCTCTCGGGATGCACAATAAATTGACGGTTAAACAGCCTGGCACATCTCTTCGGATCAGTCACGGTTACTTCGCCAAAAGTTACTGAGTTTCTGTCATCCCGTCTACCGGGGTTCGAAAGTGGCTTAACAGTAGACCACAGCTTGTCTAAACGAGTGCCTAAGTTACATTGCTCAAAGTGAGTACCCTGTTTATTTTCATACTCAGCTCGCTGATCCTGGGATTAGTAGAGTCCATAGCACGAATCCCATCACGCTCGTCTGCGAGTACCACTGCTTGCGCCGGGAAATTGGGTCGCACTTGCGGTATTCGACCGGCTGGTATAAAGCAAGCGGCTGCTGCATTAATGATGTCTCGGAATTTACTCTCAGCAACTACCACATCCGAGGGTGGTGGCAGTTTACTGAAGCAGCGATTGGTATACTCTCTGAAGCCAGCCCAGTCAACCTTCTTCTGATTGATAAACGTCCGGCGCTCAAAGGTTATGAAGTCGGGTGGTTGGTCGATGATGAAAATTATGGGAAGGTGGTCTGATCCCAAAGAGATAATGGCTTGCCAGGATACGTTACTCAGGAGATCAGGGGATGCAATGGAAATTTCCGGCGAGCTGCTGCATCCTCATTCACCGTGCGAAACGTGGAGCCTTCAATCTGCCTGGGGAGAATGGCATGAAGTGTGATGCGCTTTAAAGTACCCTAGAACCAGGCGATTATGGCCAGATAGTAGTAAGCTTGGCCATTCATTGGGACACAGCTACCAACCGGCAGTATGTACACTTTGTATAGTTCTATCTCGACAGTACCGGACCTGACTGCGCCAGGCGCAAGCGACATAGGTCTATATTGCACGGAATGGTGCATCACGAAGGCTCCACCTCCATTCCTTGAGCGATCCTTACGTAGCACATTATATGCGTGGCAACTGTGCAAACTGCAGGTGTTGGTCAGCTTTGTCTCCTGGATCGCTGCAACCAATATGTTCTTCGGACTCATAAAATCCGCTATCTCGTCGATCTTGCCTCGGAGACCGTTGCAAAATTGCAAAAATGATTCACTTCCCGGCACTGGCCTGGCAATATGGGGGCTAGGATGGTGCTGTTGCGTATTTGCCGCACGGGATAGGTCTGGGGGTCACATTGTCCGACAACGAGGACGCAGAAGGCGAAGACGACGACGCTTGTGACCCACTGCTGTCTATGTTCGCACAGCACCTTGCAACATATTCGATATGACTATACTCCCGTAGTGATGTAAGGCCAGAGCACGATCGGAAATGTACCCACTCAATGCATCGGTTACAACTCACCGACACCGACCGATGATAGAGGCGGTTCTGGCAAACCGAACAGAACCAGGGTCCGGGGTTCTTTTCAATCCCGGCACGGACCAGAACCGTGCGGAGAAGGCACTCCGGGATATGCGGCAGCCCTTGCCGATGAAGAACCGGCTGCCATGGGATTGCACTCAGGCACTCAGTATTTATGCAGGATCCCGGCTTTTTACTAAGACTCCACTCAATACTGCTGATTGTACGCGACTGTAGTTGCAGCTACTCCGTATGGAGCACTCGGTAGCTCACAGCTAAGCTTCTCGTGACAACGACGAACACCATACAGTTTGGAGCTCAAAGTTCCAGTCTGCGTAGTGCTCATATTGGGTTGCCCAAAAAGTAATTGCGGATTTTTTAAACGAAAGTAAATGCATTTTTAATAAAACTTAGAATGAACTTTAATCAAATATACTTTTTTTACACTTTTTTTCTAAAGCAAGCTAAAAGTAACAGCTGATAACTGACAGAAGAAAGAATGCAATTACAGAGTCACAAGCTGTGAAAAAATTTGTCAACGCCGACTATATGAAAAATCCGCAATTACTTTTTTGGCAACCCAATAGTTATCCCTCATAGCGTAAACAATTTTTATTTAGAAAAAAATGTATCAAAAGTTTTGTCTTTGGAACGCCTTCTTTTACTTTATATGGAACAAAAGATTCCTTGGAATATTTATTTCCGACAATTAAAGAGCTTTTAGTGAAATACAACGCTACGAAAATAGTATATCGCTTGACTAACAGTTTAAAAATTTAAGTGCCTTTATCTGAACCCCATATGATCTTTATTGGTCTACGAATTTAAGTTTGGATGTAAGGTGTACTCCATTCTTTAAATACCTTATTTCAGCCCGACATTCTCATGATATCTGATTTAGGGGTGTTTTCGGGGGTGAGGTGGTCCTCCAGACACCTGGTCTCTGAGAAAATATCAGCATCGTGCTCTTCTTTCAAATACGATTTATTTAAACCCCATATTGTCAATGGTTTAGGGGAGCTTACACTATTAGGCGTCCCCCAAACACATGCCCCAAAATAGGTTATCAAATTCGTTTTCTAATCTCAAATACCTTTCATTTGAGCCACATATTGGCATGGTGGAAAAATTTTTACCCTTGGGGGGTGTTTGAGGAAGGGGTGATGCCGCAAATACATGGTCCTACATTTGGATATCAAATTCGTATTCTGCTCCCAAATACCTTTATTTGAGCCCCATTTTGCGATGGCCAGTAAAACAAATTGCTGTTTGTGGTTTTTTTTGGGAAAGGGTAGACCCCAAGGAAATTGGTCCCGAAAGTGGGTGTCAATTCTTGCTCTACCCCCAATACCTTTCATTTAAGCTCCACATGGACATGGTCGGTAAATATGCCCGATTTAGGGGTGTTTTGGGGATTGGGGTGGTCCCCCAAATACTAAGCCCGGAAAACATATCAGCAACGTGCTCTATTCTCATATATCTATATATGATTTATTTGAACCCCATATTGCCATTGGCTTCAAAATTGGATATTAAATTCTTTTTCATATCTTATTTAAACTCCTTATTGCAAAAGTCAGCAAATATCTCCGGTTTGGGGTATTGGCCCTAAGAACTATAAATATTTAGTTCCACTCTCTTTAAGACCCAAATTGTCTTGGTGAGAAAATACGTCCAATTTGGGGGTTGTTATGGTGGTGGGACGTCCCCTAGACAGTTGGTCCCTAATGTTGACATCAGATACGTGGACTTCTCCCAAATACTTTTAATTTGAGACCCATATTTCCATAGTCGGCAAACATGACCAGCTTGGGGGGTGTTTTGGGGGATGGGCGACCACTCAGTGAGTTGGCCTTGAAAATATATACCGGATTCGTGTTCTACTCTAAAAACCCTCTTATTTGAGCCTCATATTGCAACAGTCGGCAAATACTTCCTATTTGGGTGGTGTTTTGGGGGTGGGGTGGCCCCGTAGACACTTTTCCCGAATATTGATGTCAGATTCGTGCTTTACTCCCAAAGACCTTTAATTGGGCCCCTTATTGCTATGGTCGTAATTTTGTCCCCTTTGGGGGATTTTTTTGGGGAGAGGCGGTGACCAAACACTTGGATATCAGATCCAAATTCTACACCCAAATACCTTTTATTTAATCCCCATAATCCCATGGTCAGTAAATAGATCCTGTTTGTGGGGTGTTTTGGGGAAGGAGTGGACCCCCAGAAACGTGGTCCCACATTTGGATATTAGATTCGTATTCTACTCGCAAATACCTTTCTTTTAGTCCCATATTACCATGGTCGGTAAATTTGTCCGATTTAGGGGTGTTTTGGGGGTTGGGGTGGTCCTCCTAACACTTGGTCCGACAATTGGATATCAGATACGTTTTCTTTCATTTGAGTCCCATATTGTCGTGATTGGTATAAATATATATTTAGTAGCTTTTAGGGTGGGTCTGCCCCCCTAGGTACCCCATCCGAAATTTGGATACCAAATTTTTGAGAGCCCACAAAATTTCGCTTAAATCGCACCACCAATCTCCGAGATCTGGAGTTTCTGAAAATTAGGGTAAGGGGAGGGTCCGCCCCCCTTCAGATATCAAAAAATTTAGTACCCTCTTTTTTTACCACGGGATCATTATGCACAATCTGTGAAAATTTCAAGAAAATCGGTTCAGCCGTTTCTGAGTCTATAAGTAACACACAAACAAACGCAAATTGATTTTTATATATAAGATATTTTAGCGGGAATTGAGAATGAGGTTGGCACAATTGTTGAAGGCTGGGTTTTCTGCCGAAAATGCGAAAAAGTTTGGAAGTTTTCATGTAAGCAGACATCCAATTCGAGTCGTCACAAATGCTGTGTTTCACTTAAACAGCCTCATCTCATAACTGTCCCAGATAGCTATCTCATAACTAACCCAGAAGGAATCAGTCGAGAAGTGTGTACAGTAGGTGGTAAAAGATAGTCGCCCATTTTATCTATATCAGGATCGGGTTTTATCGAAGTGGTGATTTTTTATCAAAGTTGGTGCCACATACGGTGAAAATGTTGATGTCGATGACTTACTACCAAACCCAGCAACGCTGTACCGAAAAGTAACTTTGAATGCGGAAGAGAAAAAGGTATTAAAAATATCTCCGGAAATTGCCAAATACAAGACCAGCTTTTAAGTCTTGAAGCACAACTCAACAACGAAACATTTTTAAAAATCGCACAATAAATGAATGGAAGCCCAAAAATCTTTCGTTAGGCCGAGGGGACTAACTTTGAGGGCTCAATAATAGGATCCAGGAACCTTTAGAGCCCTTTAATTTCATACATCATTTTGTAAATTTCATAGAAATATCTCTGTTCGTTTAAAAAGGAAAGACTTACTTCCGTTTTTTCTTTACCCAAGCCGTAACAAAGCATACACAATAATATCAACGCTCATTTTGAACGATAGCCATGTGAGCCTCGTGAGTATTGCACAAAATGTAAAATGCGACCAGCAATAATTTTATGCTCATTAGGAAAAACCCTTAGTTGCTTAACAATTCATAAAATGGCATTTTATGTTTTGATGGTTGAGAGTCGTAAGCGTCAACTACGATTGTTGGTATAAGGTATGAGCGTGTCATTCACATCATGTCTGTCGTGTGCACTCATTTTAAAGTGACTTGCTGCTATTCTCTGGTCCACATGCTACCACATAGGTAAAGAGGTGGACACACGTACGGAGTGGAAATTTTAGCTGTAACAATCTGCCATTTATGCTATTTGCTATATCGTGGTATACGTAGGCGTATCCTAGACTCTTTCCCAAATGAAATGCTGGCCTCAGAGTTGAGTTTGTGGGAAATAGAACTTTCCAAAAAGTTGAGCCTATCGAACGACTAATTCTGCTTATCGAACGACGAGTTCCACTTGTAGTAGTAGTTGTATTTATTTTCATAATTCTTTACTCATACAATTGCTGTGTTTTATTTTCGCACTACATAGCGCAGTGCAACGAAAATTTTATGGAAACGACACATATCCAGAGCAACGAAGTTCTGGATAAATTAACAGCGCTGGATTATGTAGAACATCAGTCGTCAGGATTGTCATGATATGTTTTTCACAATTAAGTGTGGTCACTTGCAGAAATACCTTTACTGTGAATGGAAAAGGCCACCGTAGCGCAGAGGTTAGCATGTCCGCCTATGACGCTGAACGCTTGGGTTCGAATCCTGGCGAGACCATCAGAAAAAAATTCAGCGGTGGTCTTCCCCTCCTAATGCTGGCGACATTTGTGAGGTACTATGCCATGTAAACTTCTCTCCAAAGAGGTGTCGCACTGCGGCTCGCCGTTCGGACTCGGCTATAAAAAGGAGACCCCTTATCATTGAGCTTAAACTTGAATCGAACTGCACTCATTGATATGTGAGAAGTTTGCCCCTGTTCCTTATTGGTATGTTCATGGGCAAAATTTGCAAATTTGCAATTTGCGAATGGAAAAATAAAATTATAACCAATTGCATATGCAATTACGTTCGCAAACCTTAATAAATTATATTTAACTTCTTTGCCTATATATGTTTTTCAAATTTTATTCATAGATTTTACAAATATGTTCACTTTTTTCCTCGTATTTTTTTGACAGATTGGCAAACGGCGTTACCACCTCATGGCAAAAAAACTGACCTGTACTGGACACATTTTTTGCGTTTTATTTTTGCCCTTCACGGCTTGCCTATGCCATATGAAAATAAAACACAGCTAATGTGTGTGATAAGATTTTGTAAAACGTAAAAATAGAAACTATATTTTGTCTCTAAGACAACATATTGTCACACGGTTGGGACATCTATTAGGCTAAGTCAAGAAAATATAAAGGCGAGTTGGGAAAGGCTCAGAGCAAACCCTGGGTAGAGTTCTGCAGCCCCGTGGAGGATATATCTGAGGCCTCTAGGCTAAGGAAGATTCTGTCCTCGAGACCTATTACGGTGGGGTATATTCAGAAGTCAGAGAATGTATGGACAATGTCTAGTGAGGAAACACTGGAACTACTCGCTGATACACATTCCCCGGGAAATTCTCCAACGGACAACGAGGCGCCCAATGAGGTTGTCACTGATATGCATTCGACGAAGGTTATTAGGGAAATTGTTTCTGAGCCGAAAATCCTTTGGGCGATAAGAAGTTTCGACTCAATTAAGTCGCCAGGCCTTGATGATACAAGCTGCTTGTATCAGGATGTCATATATACCTGTGGGATGGAGGGACACGAAGGTCATTTTCATTCCGAAAGCAGGAAAAACTTACCACACGAAAGCGAAAGATTTTCGTCCTATTAGTCTGTCTTCCTTTATGCGGAAGACTCTTGAGTGGTTGACAGAAATTTCCAAGGATCCTTTACCTAAGATAAATGTCGCGGCAGCAGCATGTATATAGTATGGCCATTGAACGACCCTTCACGACCTAGTCGGCTACATAGAGGGTTCTGTCGCTGTCAAGGAATATGCAATGGTAGCATTTCTTGACATTGAAGGTGCTTTCAATATGTGGTTCACTATGGTGTTCTGGTCTGGTGGACGGCGCTTCAAAAGTCCACCTGCAGTTCAATACTTAACCGGATCCAAAGGATGACTTGTTTGTGCATCATATTCGCACTGAGGACGACACCTTCAGATGCAATGAATTTAATGCTACACCAAATGCCCCTGGACATTGTGGCTAGACAAATTGCTGCGGCCACTGCCGTAAAAGTACTGTACCACTATTTCTGATAGAACCGATTGAAACTACGGTGTCCCTGGTAATTTTTGAAGAGGTATACCGCTTTGCTGTCATTTGGCTAGAACATACATTTCAGTCATTGTGTCCATCATGACGGGTCACTGTCTAATCGGAAAACATGCTGACAGATTGATGGTTGCCAGCAACGACTTTTGCAGAAGCTGTCAGGACATCGAAGGAGAAGAGACTATAGAACACCTTCTGTATGTGTGTCCCGCACCAGTAGTCAGGAGTTCCACTTTGGGTAGGTCGAAAAGAGGGGTAGATAATAATCTGCTCCATGCCACTATGGACATACACCTAAGCCAGTAATCGCCTTGTTGTGCACTCTAAGAACTAAAAAGTAACTTGAAAAATACAATTTTAAATTCGGAATTCCGTGCTACTTTCAAAATCCTTTATTGTTTTCCATACCACTCCCCTAAGTTGGTTCATGTCTGGTATTGGCTTCCTAACAACCGGTGTCTGTTAGCCGCGAAAGTCGGACAATGACAGTGGAAATGCTCCATCGTCTCATCATCTTCCCCACATGCCGTACACACGTCATACATGCCGCATCGATTTTGCATAAGTTATGAACTCTCACTGAGATTCTCCGCTCGATACCGCTGATTGTCTGCGACTGCCGTTGCAGCTACTTCGTATAGAGCATTCCACTATCCGCAACCTGTGGACGTGCCCAGTACCTCGCAGCTAAGCTTCTGGTTACAGCAATGAACACCACGCAGATTGAACCTCAATGTTCCAGCCTCCGTGGTGCTCACAGTTATCCTCTAGCTTTGATCCATCCGTGTAACATGATCTTCCAGATGACAATACTAGGGTTCCATCAATCCTAGACTTTGCCGCAGGCAGCTGTGCCTTAGGTTGAAATTTTTCTCCAGTCCACCAAACTACTGAGGCGTAAGTAAGTATTGGTCTAATCACGTTCCTGAAGAGCCAGTGGACTATCCTCGGATTCAAGCCCCATTTGGAGCCTACGGCCCGTCTACATCTGTGAGCCTTCTCAGTACGCTCCTGAATGTGAACTGAATTGGAAGTGTAATTCAGTTTCCTGTCACCTTCGTCTTCCTCATGAACAGGCATATTTCAGTCTTCTCTGGGTTAACATTGAGACCTCTGGGTCTAATTCAGTCATATGCTAAATGCAAAACCCTTTCGGCTCTTCCGCATTGCTCGTTCGGATCCTTACTCCTTAGAAGTATTATAACATCGTCTGCGTAGCAGACGGTTCAAATCCCTTCTCAGTCAGCATCCGTAATAGTTCATTTATGGTGGTCACCCATAGGAGTGGCGATAAAATGCCCCTCTGTGACGTGGCTTGTGCCACTTTCTCCCTTATATTTATGCCATAGGACACACAATTTATTCACCTGTTCGTTAGCATATGGTTTATCCAATCTCTAAGGACCGGGTCCACCCGGTACTGTTCTAAGGATTGAATCAGTGTATCGGTCCGCACATTGTTAAAAGCCCCCTCGATGTCAATGCATACCGCCAGTATGTTTTGGCATCGAAGGATTCTTCTACTTTATGCACAACATCGTGCAGGGCAGTCTCCACCGACCTCCCTTGACATAGGCATGCTGTTTGTATTTGAGAATTTCGCTGGATGTCATACACTTTATCATGGTGTCCACAATACGTTCCATGGTTTTGAGTAGAAAGGGCGTAAGGTTGACCTTTGGTTTGGACATGGGTTTTTGAGAGAAACTTTTTTGTCTTAGCGGCGTCATTAACGCTATCGACCTGTTTGCAGAAAAGCTTCCAGATGACATGTTTTGCCGCTTGGTAATCTTATTGTATTCCTTGAGCCGTCTGTAATACACATCCCAATAAACTTACGCGTTTTTACGACATGCTCTGTTAAAAAGTGTGCAGACCTCTTTCTCAATATTCCGAATCTCTCGATCATCCAGGGTTTTTCTTGAGTTTATTTTCTTTCGAAGAGGACAACTATCTTAGAAGGATCCTACCAGTGCAGTCGTAATCCTGTTGACATTTTCGTCAATGTCTTCTGTATTAGATTTTCCGAACATATCGTCACATCTTATACCTCCTCCCTAATCCTATCGACAAAGGTAGCGGTGTTATCAATATTAAGTGTTATTAGGTCGTTAGTATTCAAGAACTCGCCCAGGGCTTGGGCTTATTGGTGTTGGTACTACTATAAAGTGATGCCAGGTATGCTCCACCGCCCTCCTGTATCACCACTGCTGCATCCTATGTTGACAACTCTGGGGAAAATATATAATTCAAATTTTTATGACATGATATGGTTCAGTCCAGAAACTTTGTTCCAGGTCCTGAATGAAGGCAATATGAATCTTGCCCTTGCTGATTTTCTCCATCAGAGCGTGTGTAGCCGTCTCGCTTCGGTGGATATATATTTGGATGACCTCAATCATTGGTCCTCCAATAAATGGGCTTCTTGGGAGTGGGTAATGGTCTCATCGTCCGCTCTCTGGTCTTTAAGCTGCTTTGACTTTGCTGTCACTGCACTGCCTGATGTTTCAGTATTGTGTTCTTTGCCTATCCTAGTTTTCCGAATCTTAATAAAGTCGGTAATGGTTCCATCGTCAGGTCCCTGTTCGTTAGACTGTGTTGAATCTCTCGCCCCTGCACTACGTAATGTTTTACTATTAGAATTTTTGCTTATCCTCGTCTTCGAAATCTTGAGTAAATGGGCTCCTTGGGAGCAGACGATGGTCTCACCGTCCGCTCCCTTTTCTTTGGGTTGCATTGACTTTCCTGTCACAGCACTGCGTGATGATTCAGTATTAGGTTCTTTGCCTATCATAGTCTTCCGAATCTTAATAAATTCGGTAATGGTTTCATCGTCGAGTCCCTGTTCGTTAGGCTGTGTTGAGCCCCTGCACTGTCTACCTATTCTTCCCATAGTTGGGACAATCAGTGATGGTCTCGTCGTCAGCCCCGTTAGGCGGTATTGAGTCACTTGCCACTGCAAGGCCTGATGTCGTAATATGAGGAATTTTGCCTATCCTAGTCTTCCCAACCTTGAAAAAGACAGCCTTGCTCCCGTAGTGCGCCATGCCTTTAGTCTTAGCCAAACTTGTCACGGAAACTTGATCAATGCCAACCACAAGGAGAGTTCCTTCTTCCTTCCCATCCTTGTGAGACCTCCCACTTCTCTGCGACCAAACATTGGTTTTGCTTGCCCAAGACTCCCTACATGCATTCCGTTGCAAATTTACTCCACCTTCGCCTTCATTCGCACCAGGTGGAACTTTGCGCCCTCCCAGGGAGAGTGGATACCTTCGACGAGCATTCCGCCGATGCAAAATGCAGATGCAGAGATAAAGATGTCCCCTCCATACTCGCAGCTCATCGTTTGTAGAGGTGGACAGAGAGTTCCACACATGTTCGAAAATCCGCTCTTTAACCCGATCCTCCATTTGGGACCGATGATCTGGTGGAATCATACAGGATGCACTGCCGATATTGGTGACTGCATAAGTCAGCTGATCTTTGCTATGCTTCCTTCCCACTCTGGCGTAAGTGGGGGGTTCTTTACTATTGCCAACGACCATCTTCCCCTTGCGTGATGCTACAATATATTTTTATATTAAGAAAGGGAAAAGTGCCGGACTTTTATGCCGTCTAAGTCCCTGGATATATCTAATTTCCCTAAAAAATTTTCCCTGTTGCAACGACTACATGGTCAGTCAAAGATTTTTTGCTTTCTCCACAAGCTGGTTGTGCTGGTTGCCAATTAATATTCATTTCTCACCATCGATGTTTTGGGTACAGTGGAAAATCAGAAAAAACTTAAATTATTATGGATTTATGTGAAGCTTTTTTTCTAGAGTCCAAATATGAATGGCTTCTAAATCCTCATTAAACACAAAAACTCCTCCAGACGCTTGAGATTTAGAACAGCTATGATAAAGTTGCACATCATCTGCATATACATGAATGTTGGAAACATGTCCCATGGCAGCCGGTTGTACATACCGGATTGACCCGATGGATTTCTTCATCGGCAAGGGCTGCCTCCTCGGTGTTTAACACACTGCTACAACAACAACAACATGAATGTTGGAATGTTTACGCCGGCACGGCAGGTCACTAATGTAAAACGAAAATAACAAAGGGCCCAGTATCAAACCTCGTGGTACATTTCGTTTTAGTTGTAATGCGTCTAACGCATTATATTTTCTGTAATAACCAACTATAGGCGTTTACGAAAATAGCTGGAAATCAGTGTAACAGCAGAACTGGAAAAATTGAAAAGTTGTTTTAATTTCATGCACAGCATGTCGCATGAAGTCAAGGGCATTAGAGTGGTCCAAACGAGCTTATGTTTTTTGTGAGATGTCACTACTCAACAAAGTTTGGAGATGCAGTGACAACTCACATAACACAAAAGTCAGAATCTTCAACAGTAGTGTAAATCCATTTTATTATATGGTTGTACAACTTGGGGCATAACACAAGCGACTACGCGCAAAGTTCAAGTTTTTATAGCATATGGTTTATCGAGTTAGACGAGTACCGGGTGGACCCGGTCCTAAGAGAATAGATAAATCACATGCAAAGGAACAGGTAGATAAATTGTGTGTCTCATGATATAGATATAAGGGAGAAAGTGCAACAAGGTGGCATTTTACCGTCACTCCTATGGGTGACCACCATAAATTACATATTACGAGTGCTGACTTAGTAGGGATTTTAACCCGTCTGCTACGCAGACGATGTTATAATAATTCTAAGGGCTAAGGATCCGAACCAGCTATGCAGAAGTGCCGAAATGAGCTTGCATATGGCATTTGACTGGGCTAGACTCAATGCTAACCCTGATCTCCTGAGTGACGTATCCTGGTAAGCCGTCATCTCTTTGGGGTCACACCACCTCCCCATAACTCTAACCATCGACCGACCACCCGACTTCATAACCTCTGAGCGCCGGACGTTTATCAATCATAAGAAGGCCGATTGGGCTGGCTTCAGAGAGTATACCAATCGCCGCTTCAGTGGACTGCTACCCCCCTATGATGTCGAGAGGAAATCCCGAGACATCATTAAAGTAGCAGCCGGTCGAATACACCAAGTGCGACCCAATTTCCCGGCGCAAGCAGATGGACCCCGCTAACCCCAGAATCAGCGAGCTTTACCGTGGGCGAAATAACGAATGTCATGCGTGGCGCCAAATCATCTAAGGCGTTGGACCTCGACGGAATCTCTACATTGATCTTGAAGAATCTGGATTCACCTGGAGTTGAGTACCTTACTACTGTCCTCAACCTGTCTTTGAACATTCTTATAGTTCCCGATGCCTGGAAAAGACCCGAGTTGGGGGGAATCTTACAGACCGATCTCCCTTCTCTCAGCAGTAGCTTCTCTCTCGTAGGAGAATTTCCATTCGCCGAGCATCAACATAGATTTCGAAGACTGCACAACACAACAACAGCTTTGCATGCCATCACCGCACACATTTGCCGTGGCTTCAATCAGCCCAAGCCATGTGGTAGGACGGTCCTCGTGCCACTGGACCTATCGAAGGCATTCGACACGGTCAGCCATGCAAAATTATTTGACGACATCGCCAACACCTCCCTCCAGCCAGGCTTGAAACGCTGGGTCGGGAATTATCTGTGTGGTCGCCAGTCATTCGTTGAATTTAGGGATAAGAAGTCGAAGCACCGTAGAGTGAAACAGCGAGTTCCCCAAGGGGGTGTGATATCTCCGGCACTGTTTAACCTCAACCTATCCTCCATTCCACCCCCTTCAGACGGCATGGAGATCGTATTATATGCGGACGATTGTACGACCATGCCATCAGGCCCCCACCCATTGATGACATCTGCGATAGGTTGAACGTCTACCTCAACGAACTTGCCTCATATTTCGCTGCAAGAAATCTGAAGATATCCGCCACCAAATCTGCAGCCACATTGTTCACTACAAATACGGGTGAGGTGAATACTGAGCTGACTGTGATGGTCGATGGAGAAATGATTCCGACCATCAAGTGTCCCAAAATACTTGGCGTCACATTTGACAGCTCCTACACTTTCTCCCCACATGCCACAGCAATCTGCAATAAAGTCAAAAGTAGAAACAAGGTCCTCAAGTCACTCGCTGGCAGCACTTGGGGTGCAGAAAAAGAAACCTTGTTGACCACGTACAAAGCAATTGGCCGGTCTGTGGTAAGCTATGCAGCGCCAGTGTGGTCTCGTCAACTTTGTGACACGCAGTGGAATAATATTCAGATCTGTCAGAATGCCGCCCTCCGAACTGCGACGGGCTGTCTCCTCAGTTCTCATGTGGACCACCTCCATCAGGAGACAAAGATCCTACCAGTGCGAAGACATAACTACATGCTGTCTAAGCAATACCTTTTGGGCTGTTATCGCAGAGATCATCCAACTCAGCATCTTGTGGATCAACAGAGAACCTCTAGATCAAGCGGCATATCATGCAGGTCTAAACAACATTCATGCGACATGGTAGCAGATGCGGTAATTGGCTACCCAGCAAACCAGAGTAGTTCTGGCTCAATTACGTTCCGGCAGATGCAGCCGCTTCAATTCCCACAGATCTAGGATTGATGCCGACGTGCAAGATGCATGTCCCGATTGTAACCAGGGACCGCACGATACACGTCACCTGTTAAACTGCCCGGCCAGACACACTCGACTCAGACCCAGATCCCTGTGGACGCACCCCATCTTAGTCGCGGAGCTCCTGGGTCTTGACACTCAACAGAATCAAGCAGACGAAAGATAGAACACAATAAACTGCTACAACAACAACAACAACGCTCGTTCCGCTCCAAAAAACCGATCGCCTTGGGAACAGAGTGGCCATCGGTTATTTAAAGGCGTCAAAAACTCGTCTTGTCATATCGAGCATCACAGGTACTCAGCATTTATGCAAGAGCTGGTGCCACCCGATCTCTCACTGAGACTCTCCGCTCGATATCGCTGATTGTCCACGACTGCCGTTACAGCTACACCGTATGGAGCATTCCACTATCCGCAACCTGTGGACGCGCCCGGTAGCACGCAGCTAAGCTTCTCGTGACCGCAAAGAACACCACACAGATTGGATCAAAGTTCCAGCTTGTATGGTACACACAGCATCCTGTGCCGGGTGGGAGATCGGTATATATGGACTGTGTCAAGATATAGTGCATCTTCGAACTTCACCTGCGTATGGACAGCTTGTAGCTCAATATCTTCACTTCTTGTACATACTTTTCAGGGTCGGAAATGAATATTTCGATGTGTTGTAAACGGAATTAAAAAATGAATGTATCCCGCCCTTCGGTGGTGAGTATAAAAAATACATTTATGGCGATAGGCCTACTACTTTGGACTACGGATTCTACTTAGCCATATATTTTTGTATACAAAGTATGGATCGCATGTTCGATTGAATTATCTTAAAAATTTGGCACTTGTGATTTTTGGGACCTAAAAGCGAAATTAAAAGAAATTGGCTCAAATTTAGATATAACTGCCATAAATATGTATCAGTCTATTTACTCTATAATATAAACCCATGTTTTTCGACAAATTTATTCGGTCTTGAAAAAATTCATTCATTCGGATATTGTCCGGCTGCAGACCGTAGTTAGGCAGAAAATGTGTAATTGTGTGTAATAGCATTTGACTGGTTTCCTAGATCGCGATTTCGTTTGACACCACACCAAACTCATCGGACGAATCTGTCTATAGGGTGTGTCTTTTAGGCTGGAACTATGCTCATAAGAGCTAAAATTTTTAAATTTGGCAGAAATAATAGTGCCCTAGGACAAACAATTCGATCGACATGTGCAACTTTTGTTTTACTGTGTACTTTGGGTTTGTTGCTGCATAAACCGGTCTTCCTATATTATCTTATATATAAAAACAAATATCACTATTAACTAATAAAAAAAAACTTCCGAAGCTTTTCAGCTATCAGTCTCCCTCACAACTACAACATCATCACCAAAAACCCCCACCGGCTTACGGAACTGCTATTAGTCAGATTCGATCTCAAAATAAACATCAAGTGTCTGGGCCGTTCGGCTCGCAACACCAGCTGGCGTCTATCACCTCACATTCGCATCATGATTCACTACTTCACCAGCAACAGCAGATACATTCGCAACAGCCATCTCATCAACAACATGTGCGAATGCACGGAACTATGCAACAAACACCTGATGTGTCTGCAAAACATATGTTTTCTAAAACAAATGATATGCCCTCAATGCCATCTTCTTCCACAGTATCGCCTTTAATTTCAAGGCTCGCGGCGGGGACACATCAGCAACAACTACAAGGCAAATTTATCCCCACTCAACAGCAACAACAAATCACTGATGTAGGAAGTTCAACACAGTGCAATAATTCTACTGCAAATGACAATCAGAATAAAATTGTTAAAGGATCCATATCAGTCAGTACGTCTTCTACAATTACGCATTCTGCACAGTCCCAAGTTGCTATTAGCCCCGCAGTAGCATCAGCATCAATTGCTGCTGTTGCAGCATCAACATTAAGTCGACATACCAACTCGCCCTTCGCTGCTTTGCTTGCAGCTGCCGCGGGAGCGCCGTCACCCTCGAACACTTCCTCTGTTTTAAGATATGCCGAATCTCCGGTAGCTCATTATCTAGAACGGGATAATGGTGATTTTATTGTGCAAGAAACGCCGAAACATATTGTTGAATGTGTGGAAAAAGATAACGGAGAGTTTTCAGTAATTGAGCGTATTTATCAGTCTCCGCCAAGCGTCTTGCACATTCATGATGATGCAGATGATGACGACGATGATGCTGAGAGCGCCGAAAAAGTCACTAAAAGTAACAACGACGCCAATAATGACTGCGATGATAGGGAGTCAAAGGAAGAAATAAGGGAAAGTCAAGGTAAAAATCATGTAAAGAAAAGGGTGTCCATAGCGTCGTCGTCATCATCAAGGGATGATAACCGAAATCCTAATAAAATATCATTTGAAGCTAAATATGCTAGTAGGAAGTGCAAACTTAAAGAGCCTTCTTCATTAGAAAGCGACGTAATGGACTTTGTAAGCATTTCAAGTGATAGCGATGAGGAAGAGTTTATCTCCCATGAAAAAAAGCTTACTAAACACACAGCAGAAAAGTCAAAGAAAATTGATGTAAACACTTTACCGACGGCGGTAACATCGGAGCCAAGGTCACAACATTCGACATTATCAACTGCCGACGCTAATAGTGTTCCAACATCTTACTCACCTCAATCCAATAGCTCTTCCGCACATCAAAATGGCACTAGAAAAAAATCATCAAAAAACACTATTACCGTCTTGAGTGATGTCCAGTTGAATTTAAATGAGTATTTAGATTTAGTGGGTAATATAATTGCTTCAAGTAAGGTTGCAGCGCAACGTAGGTCGTTCACTTCGATTGCCCCTATACCGTTAGTAAAAATTGAGAAGGAGGAGCCAATGGACGATTATACATTGACAGAAAATGTAGACCAACAACTACCACCAACACCTTTGAAGGCCAATAAACAAGAGACTGAAGAATTAACTGATAATCATAGCAGTAGTAGTTCTAGTAATATATCTAATAATATAACATTAACAGATCAAACGCAACTGGATCGGGACGAGAAGAAACCTCAGGTTATAGAAAATATTCAAGAAAATAATGTACCACCTTCATCGTTAAATATTAACACTAGCCAGGTTACCAGTGTAATACGTATGGCGTCTACTAGTCAAAATACACTACACCCATTACCACCAGAGCATTTGATAAATAGAACGATCAACAACATTACTGAAAGTGTTAGTTTTGTATCAAATGATTGTGCAAAAACGGCTGAGGCGGAAGATCTCTCTTATCATTTGCGAAATAATCAGCTAACGGGCCACTCAAAAACATTGGGACAAACAACGCTGGGACGTAAAGGCCCTAAAAAACTGGTTATCAAACCAAAGCCGTTAAAGAATAATACGACAACGTTAGTACATTCAATTGGAGACGACCAGCAACCTTCTACTTCTGCTAAGGCCTTGAAAGACCATCCTAATGTTATCCGCAACGACGAGGCGTTAACTGAAAATGAGGTGCAAGTGAAGAATGAACCCATAGCATCGATTACATTTGAAAATCATCAATATCACCCACATAGTATTTTGGAGCAACATCTCACTTCCAAAGAACCTATATTGGTTTGCAAAGAAGAGAAGCCTTGTATACAGGAATCCAGCTTGCATACATCCATTAAAGAATTGAAAATAGAAAATAATGTTAATGAAGATGCGCGAGTTCTTTATGATTTTGCTACTTCAAAGAAAGCCAACGCAAACAGCAAATCGTCAACTTTCCCATCACCCACATCGGTATTTGCCAAAAGTTCAAAAGCGAATGTTGTAAATAAGATAGGCGACTCAAATGATAGCTGCAATAGCCACTTGGAACCAAAAACGTGTTCATATGCATGTCAATCTGATGTGGGCGCAGAAAATGCATGTCAAGACCAAACCAAAAATACTTCTAGCACTGCAACCTCACTGTCTGAGCAAAATCCACAAATTTTTTCGGATTTTCCCTTCAATTATCTTTACGCTTGCAATGACGCAGCGGAGCAAGTAGACATTAAAAATTCCCAACAGTTATCCACAATTTACCAAACATCTATTGCGCCAGCTCAGAACGCGAGTAATACAATGGTAGTAGATGACTCGTCTTCCAGCAAAAACTGTTCTGATTATCACCAAAAGCATGCTACCGAATCAATGCAACCTCAAAATCAATGGATCAGTAGTTTTCAGACTACATCCGATGACAATGGCCAGCCTCTTTCATCAGCTCATTCTAATTCAAATTTGCATACACAATTGTCTGCAGAATGTAGTAGAGCATTAGATGTCAGCGATGTTGGAAAATATTTGGAAATAGATACATGTAAAAGGGAGCAAAATGCCGATTTAATTGGAAATTCGTCTGGTGGTGGGCGCTCCACACCTCCGCCTCCATCATCCTGTACATCCTCCTCTTTCACCGACAACAGCATGGCTGGTATATGTTCAACAGCTGGTACTTTAAATATACGCACAGACGAAAAAATGCCTGCCAAAGGAGAAATTTCCGAGCAAGAAAGTAATTGCGACATTGACAATTCGTGGAGCCAACCGGTAAGATGTGCATTATAGCCTTTATTTTAAACGCTATTTTAATTCCTATTATATTTATTTTGCAGATATATGGAGATATATCTGCACGATTCTTCAAGACTAATTTTCCTGGGATATTTCAACCGGACAATGGCTGGAACCATGAAGAATACTTTACAGTGCAAGATTTAAGTGCATCATCAGCATCTCATACAGTTAATGTAAATAACAGCAAAACAAAAAGGTCTTAACGCACTCATTACAGACATATGTATTTGAATATATATTTAAAACTATTATTTTTATTGACAGTTTTGACTTTCGTCTTCCTTCGGAAGAAAGTAGCAGCGTAGTAGCGGCAAACAGTAGTAGTGCTTTAACTGCCTTCTCCCAGAATTCAAATGATAATTGCAATATAGACACAATGCCGTCTACGTCCGCAAAGATCAGAAAACGACGTAAACGCAATTCACAAGATGGAAAGATGTCTTCAACCGGTTTGAAACGAACACAACCAACATCGACAATAACATCGCAACAGATGGCACAAAACCATAGCCAAAGTATTGATTACAACTTTATGCCACAGGAACAACAACCAAGTACATCATCAGCATTTTTGGCTGGACCATCTATTGCTGAGATTACAGAGCCATTGACGTCCTTAACAATTTTATCTCAACAAGTTCAGCAGCAAAAGATTCGTACAAAAGTTTATGAATGTGGTCACTGTAATGTCAAATATTCGAAGCTCAAAGACCGTAATGCTCATATGGTTGACGCCCACAACTATGTACGTCAAAATAGAAGATTGGTTTGTTTAACAAATGGAATTTCAGTTCCTATAACAGATGTTACACCAATGGGTAGAGCAAGCGGCGGTGGCAATGAAGCTATTTTAGCACCAACCGTTCCAAATTCAGATGGAAGTTTGGGAGATTTTAAACAAGGAATAGTAAAGGTGGAGAATGAAAACAGTCACCGTGATGTCCTAGGTTTTGAACAAATCAGCGCAGATATACGAGCAAAGACGGAAGTTTTTGAGGATGATAAAAGACATTTGTCTTTGGTACAAATTGAACCTTCTTCCGAAGCAGTAGCGGATTCAAAACAATCAAATTTTAAACCCATTTCTCTCACAACAAATACAAGCAAATTAACGACGCTATATCGTATGCTCGTTACGTTCAATATGACGACTTTGAAGCAAAGCCATAGAATGTCTGAGTTCGACGAAAACTCAATAAAATCATCGATATTCTTTTGTTACGTGTGCCGCCAAAATTTCAATTCAGTTAAACTGTACGATGCACATTTAACTGAACATCCGGCAGAGTGCTTTACATGCGGCAAAAAGTTTCAGCGATGGAAAAATTTTTCGCTTCATTTAAAACGACATTTGGGATGGAAGGAATTCGGGTGCACAGTTTGCGATAAGAAGTTCGTGGTGCGCAGTGCGCTGGTAGAACATATGCGAATGCATTCTGGCCTGTCGCCGCTGAAATGTAAAGTTTGCGGTACGTATTAAGTTTTTCTTGTTTTAATTGGCAACGTGGCCGCAAATGGTGCATTTGCTAGCTTATAAGTGCATTTCAGAACAACACTTAACATTAATTCAAAAATCCAAAGGTAATGAACAAAAAATTACTTAATGTATTAACATTAAATTTTTTAACAAGCTTAATTCTCATTGACTGTTGCCCACCAACAACTAAAGTGTGTTTTTTATGAGTTACTAGCTGACCCGGGCCCGCTCCGCTGCGCCTTCTTTTACTTTATATGGAACAAAAGTTTCCTTGGAATATTTATTTTTGACAATTAAAGAGCTTTTAGTGAAATACCATTCTACGAAAATAGTATATCACTTGACTAATTGTTTAACAATATTAGTGCCTTTGTCCGAATCCCATATGATCTTTATTGGTCTACGAATTTAAGTTTGAATGTAAGGTGTACTCCATTCTTAAAAAGTTTATTTCAACCCGCTACTCTCATGATATCTGATTTAGGGGTGTTTTCAGGGGTGAGGTGGTCCCCCAGGCACTTGGCCGTGAAAAAATATCAGCATCGTGCTCTTCTTTCGAAAACCATTTATTTAAACCCCATATTTCCATTGGTTTAGGTTAGTTTACACGATGAGGCGTCCCCCAAACACATGGCCCAAAATAGGTTATCAAATTCGTTTTCTAATCTTAAATACCACATATTGGCATGGTCGAAAATTTTTTACCCTTTGCGGGGTGTTTTGGGGAAGGGGTGATTCCCTAAATAAATGGTCCTAAATTTGAATATCAAATTCGTATTCTACTCCAAAATACTTTTATTTGAGCCCCATATTGCGATAGTTAGTAAAACAAATAGTTTTTGTGGGGTAAGGGTAGACCCCCAGAAAATTGGTCCCGAAAGTGGGTATCAATTCTTGCCCTACTCCCCCAATACCTTTCATTTAAGCTCCTCATTGACATGGTCGATAAATATGCCCGATTTAGGGGTGTTTTGGGGGATGGGGTGGTCCCCCAAACACTAACCCCGGAAAATATATCAGCAACGTACTCTATTGCCATTGGCCTCAAAATTGGATATCAAATTCGTTTTCAAATCTCATTTAAACTCCTTATTGCAAAAGTCAGCAAATATGTCCGGTTTGGGGTATTGGCCCTAAAAACTATAAATATTTAGTTCCACTCTCTTTAAAACCCAAATTGTCTTGGTGAGCAAATACGTCCTATTTGGGGGTTGTTATGGTGGTGGGACGTCCCCTAGACAGTTGGTCCCTAATGTTGATTTCAGATACGTGGTCTACTTCCAAATACCTTTAATTTGAGCCCCATATTTCCATAGTCGGCAAACATGACCGGCTTGGGGGTGTAAAAACCCTCTTATTTGAGCCTCATATTGCAAAAGTCAGCAAATACTTGTGGGGCTGGGGTGGCCCCATAGACACTTTTCCCGAATATTGATATCAGATTTGTGCTTTACTCTCAAAGACCTTTCATTTGAGCCCCATGTGGCTATGGTCGTAAATGTGTGCCCTTTGGGGGAGGTTTTTGGGGAGAGGCGGCCCCCAAACACTTGGTCCCATATTTGGATATCAGATTCTAATTCTACCCTCAAATACCTTTTATTTAAGCCCCATATTCCCATGGTCAGTAAATAAGTCCTGTTTAGGGGTGGTTTGGGGAAGGGGTAGACCCCCAGAAACGTGGTCCCACATTTTGATATCAGATTCGTATTCTACTCGCAAATACCTTTCATTTGAGTACCATGTGGCTATGGTCGTAAATGTGTCCCCTTTGGGGGAGGTTTTTGGGGAGAGGCGGCCCCCCCAAACACTTGGTCCCATATTTGGATATCAGATTCGTATTCTACATTCAAATACCTTTTATTTAAGTCCCATATTCCCATGGTCAAAAATAAGTCCAGTTTGGCGAAGGGGTGGACCCCCAGAAACGTGGTCCCACATTTCGATATCAGATTCGTATTCTACTCGCAAATACCTTTCATTTGAGTACCATGTTGCTATGGTCGGTAAATATGTCCGATTGAGGGGTGTTTTGGGGGTTGGGGTGGTCCCCCTAGCACTTGGTTCGACAAATGGATATCAGATACGTTTTCTTATTCTAAATACCTTTCATTTGAGTTTCATATTGTCGTGATTGGTCTAAATATATGTTTGGTAGGTTTTAGGGTGGGGCAGCCCCCCTAGGTACCCCATCCGAAATTTGGATACCAAATTTTTATTTTTAGGGTACTATATGAGAGCACACAAAATTTCGCTTAAATCGCACCACCCATCTCCCAGATCTGGCGTTTCTGAAATTTAGATATCAAAAAATTTAGTACCCTATTTTCACCACGGGGTCATTATGCACCATCTGTGAACATTTCAAGGAAATCGGTTCAGCCGTTTCTGAGTCTATAAGGAACACACAAACATACAAACAAACAATTGATTTTTATATATAAGATGTTGTTCTGGGTGGCAGAATTTGTTGATAATTCAATAAGTTTTCGAAATATTGAGATGCATGTTTGTTTGGAGGCTATAGTAGCGCAAAGGTTAGCATGCCAAGCGAAAGCTCATTAATAATTTCTAAATATATAGATATATTTCTATTCATTAAAGCGTTAATTTTGGCATCGTATATAAAACGCAAGGCCGCCGTTGCGCAGAAGTTAGCATGTCCGCCCAACGACGAACGCCTGGGTTCAAATCCCGGCGTTAAGATCAGAACAATTTTCGGCGGTGGTTTTCCTCTTACTAATGCTGGCGACATTTGTGAGGTATCTTGCCATGTTAAAACTTCTCTCCTAAGTGGTTGTTGTTGTTGTTGTAGCAGTGTTTTGTGTTCTATCTTTCGTCTGCTTGATTCTGTTGCGTATCCAGATCCAGGAACTCTGCGACTAAGGTGGGGTGCGTCCAGAGGGATCTGGGTCTGAGTCGAGAGGGTTTGGCTGGGTAGTTAAACAGGCGACGTGTGTCGTTTGGTCCCTGGTCACAATCGGTACATACATTATGCACGTTGGCATCAATCCCTCCTCCGTAGGAGTTGAGGCGGCTGCATCTGCTGGATCGTTATTGAACCAGAACTACTCTTGTTTGTCTGGGGAGGTCAATTTCTTTAGATGCTATGGGAGGCGGTCTTCTCCTAGGACTACATAAACCCGGTAGCTACTAACAGCATCTGTTACCGTGTCTGCATGAATGTTGGCTAGGCCCGTTTGATCTAGAGTTTCTCACTTGTAGTGCCTAACCTCACGCTCTAGATCATGTAGACCTACCTTAAGGCTTCTGGGCGGTGGATATCTATTCACAAGATGATAGTTTGGATGGATGGTGGGCTTAGATAGCCTGTAGTTATGTCTTCGCATGGTTGGGATCTTTGTATTCTGATGGAGGTGGTCCACATGAGAACTGAGGAGGGCGGCATCCTGACAAATCTGACCACACTGGCGCTGCATAACTTACCATAGACCGGTCAATTGCTTTGTACGAGTTATTTGAGGACCTTGTTTCGGCTTTTGACTTTATCGCAAATTGCTGAATGGTATGTGGCTGAAGATTTGGTGGCAGATTTCAAGATGTTGAGGTAGATGTTCAACCTATCGCAGATGAGCCTGATGTCATGATCGTACAATCGTCCACATATGATACGATCTCTGTGCCGTCTGGAGGGGGTGAAATGGAGGATAGGTAGAGGTTAAACAGTGACGGTGACATTCGTAACTTCGCCCACGGTATATTGTGATGGCTGTCAATCGGCTCGGAGACTACGAATACGGCGAAAGGCTGTACTCCTTGCCCTGTCACTCTCGGGATGCATAATAAATTGACGGTTGAACAACCTGGCACATCTCTTCGTACCAGTCACGGTTACGTCGCCAAAAGTGACTGAGGTTCAGTCATCCCGTCTACTGGGTTTCGAGAGTGACTGAAGAGTAGACTACTGCTTGCCTAAACCGGTGCCTAAGTTACATTGCTCCAAGTTCTCGAGCCACAAGTTCCGCCTATGTTCGTTGACTAACCTGTTTATATTCAGATTCAGCTCGCTGATTCTGGGTTAGTGGGGTCCGTACAACGAATCCCATCACGCTCGTCTGCGAGTACCACTGCCTGCGCCGGGAAATTGGGCCGCAGTTGGGATATTCGCCTGGCTGGTATAAAGCGGGCGGCTGCGTCGTACATCCAGGGATGGCAGTTCACTGAAGTGGCGATTGGTATACTCTCTGAAGCCAGTCCAATCGGCCTTTTTCTGATAGATAAACGTCCAGCGCCCAGAGGTTATGAAGTCGGGTGGTCGTTCGATGGTGAGAATTATGAGGAGGTGATCTGACCCCAAAAAGATGACTGCTTGCCAGAATACGTCACTCAGGAGATCAGGGGATGCAATGGAAATGTCTGGCGAGCTGCTGCACCTCCTCGTGATCCCAGTGGAGGCATACTCATTCACCGTGCAAAACGTAGAGCCTTCAATCTGCTCTGCCAAAACCATGCCACGCTGGTCGTTACCTAGGAGAGAATGCCATGAAGTGTGATGCGCATTAAAGTCTCCTAGAACCAGACGGTTATGGCCAGATAGTAACCCACTTATGTCGGGGTTGTAGGCTTGGCTATTAAGTGGGACACAGCTACCAACCGGCGGTACATTCACGTTGTATAGCTCTATTTCGGCAGTACCGGACCTGAATGTTATCCCCACGCACTCCATGTAGGGGTCACTAGCGCCAGGCGCAGGCGACATGGTTCTATATTGCACGGAATGGTGTATTACGAAGGCCAATCTCCCATCTCCATTCCTTGAGCGATCCTTACGTAGCACATTGTATCCGTTACAACTGTGCAAGCTGCAAGTGTTGGTCACCTTTGTCTCCTGGATCGCTGCGACTAATATGTTCTTCCAACTCATAAAATCCACAATCTCGTCGATTTTGCCACGGAGACCGTTATTTATTTGCAAAAATTATACACTTTCCGGCACTGGCCTAGTAATACTTGGGCTGGGATGCTGCTATTGCGTATATTGCCGCACTGGAGAGGTCGGGTGGTCACATAGTCCGATGCGAGGACGCAATCCCATGGCAGTCGGTTGTACGTACCGGATTGACCCAATGGAATTCTTCATCGGCAAAGGGGGCCGCCTCAGTGTATAACACACTGCTACAACAACAACAACAACGAGGACGCAGAAGGCAAGGACGACGACGCTTGTGACCCACTGCTGTCTAAGTTCGCACAGCACCTTGCAACATATTCAATATGACTATACTCCCGCAGTGAAGTGAGGCCAGAGCAAGATCGGAAATGTTCCCGCTCCATGCACCGGTTACACTTCACCGAACAGAACCAGGGTCTGGGGTTCTTTTTAATCCCGGCACGGAGCAGAACCGTGCGGAGAAGGCACTTCGAGATGTGCCTCTCCTATGATGAAAAAATTCGAACACGGAGCTCTATCCTGTTATGGAGCGATATGGACCGTACTTGTCATGACTGTTAGAGGTCATTAAAAATTCCACCTTAAAAATTGGATAGTTATAGCGCACTCTATGGCTTAAAAAGTCAAACCGGGCGATGGGTTTATATAGGAGCTATATCAATTTATGGACCGATTTAGATCATACTTAGCATATATTTTGGAAGTTGAAGTAAAAAAAAACGGACAAAATTTCAGCCGAATCGGATAATAATTGCGCCACCTACAGGTTTAAGAAGTCAAATCGAGAGAGCGGTTTATATAAGGTAATGTTTTCATGTTTATACAGTAATGTTTTCATGTTTATACGGTAATGTTTTTATGGGTGTTGGAAGTCGTACCAAGATTTTACGTACAAAATTTCTGTCAGATCGTGTGGCAATCGCGCCTTCTAAATTCGGTTCAAGCCTTAACCTTTGACTTATAAGCAAACAAGATTATTTTCTACTTCCATTTATTTTTGTTTGTTTACGGTAATATTTAAACAAGAATTCAAAACCCTATTTAAGTCCCTTAATGTTAACTTTTAATTTTGGTGTGGTGCTTTTGGGGTAAAGGGGGAGGGTCCGGACATCTTCCGGAAACCGGGAAAATTAACATTTTTTATTCTTGTTTTCCCGGAATTGTGAAAAGCCGGAAAAATTCAAAATCCTATTTAAGTCCCTTAATGTTCACTTTTAATTTTGATGTGGTGCTTTTGGGGTAAGGGGGAGGGTCCGGACACCTTCCGATATCAACAAATTATATAACTTATTGCTCCTTCTAAGCTATGTGGGTATTATATTCCTGAATACTTCTCATTTGAGTCCCGTGCCTGTATCGTCCAAAATGGTATGAGAAGCTTTGTAGTCGGGGTGGCACCCTAGGTAGCTGAACCCAATTTCTAATACCAAATTCTACGCTCGAATACCTTTCATTTAAGTACCATAATGTCTCGATCGGTCAACTTATATCTTTGAGTGGTGCTTTTAGGGTAAATAAAAGGGCCTGGCCCCTTTCCGATATCAACCAATTATAACATCCCTAATTATTTTTCATACCACGCCCCTTTTGTTGGTTTATGTCTGGTATTGTGTCACCACCTTAGTGTCGCTGTATGTTAGCCTTGAAAGCAGTAAAAACCACACAATTGCTTCAAACATTTTTTCAGCGGTAGTTATCCCCTCCTAATGCTGGCGACATTTGTGAGGTGCTATGCCATGTAAAACTTCTCCCCAAAGAGGAGTCGTACTGCGGCACTCCGTTCGGACTCAGCTATACGTTAGGTTAGGTTGAAAAGAGGGTGTAAATATTAATCCACCCCATGCCATTATGGACATACACCTAAGTCAGTAATCGGCTTGTTGTGCACTCTAAATACTAAAAAAAGTAACCTCGAAATAAATCTAATTTAGGTATTGCGTGCTACTTACAAAATCCTTATTTGTTTTCCGTGCCACGTCTCTAAGTTGTTATTGTGTCCTCATTTTAGTGACGGTATCTGTTAGCCGGGCAATGACATAGGAAATCCTTCAACGTCTCATCATCTTCCCACATGCCCTACACATGCTATCACTTGCCGCACCGGTTTTTCGTTGGGTTAACCGAGATTGTTGACGGTAGTCCTCTAGCCTTCATCCTTAATTGTCTGCTATTCTCAGAGAAAGCGTTAAACTCCTTCTTACATTCCAACTTGTGACTTTACCGACCTGGTTCTTATTGTCCTTAAGGCCAGTTTACTGTCCTTAAAGATGTTCACACTCGACGTCTTCGCGTTAGCCCCACAGGACCGCCTGCAGGACCGTATTATGGTCAGGCAGTCTAAAACAGATCTCACTCCCTGGGTTCTCAATGTAGACCCCCAGGCCCACTCTGTTCTCTAACTTTGACCCATCCGTGTAACATGATCTTCCAGATGTCAATACTAGGGTTCCGTCAATCCAAGACTGCCGCTGGAAGCACTGCCGCGCACTCGACCTCAAGTGTCGTCTCAGGTATCCGATCGGAAATCTCTTCCCTTCCCTCCAGGTTTCCTATCGTCTCTTCGATTATACCGCGATGGTATATTCTCTTCCCATTCTCTCATCGCCTTAAGTCTCATAGCCGCAATGGCTTGCGCACATTTAATATGTATGTCTATGGTTCGCATTTTTAGAATAGTCTCCAATGCTCTAGAGGGCGTGGTCCTCATCGCTCAGCCTAAGCCAAGACATGTTCTCTGAACCTGTAGTATAATCCTATTGTTGATCTTTTTCTCCATCGCTGTCCACCAAACTACTGAGGCGTAACTATACTGTTTTTCCACGCTTTTGTAGAGCCCGTGGACTATCCTTGGATTCAGACCCCCATTTCGGGACTATGGCCCGTCTACATAGTGCCCAACATCTGTGAGTCTTCTCGATACGCTCCTGAATGTGACACAATTCAGTTTCTGTCCAAGATCCACCTAAGTATTTGACCTTGTCAGATATCGGAATCGTTCTATCAATTTAATTTCAATTTGGACCACCTTTGTCTTACTCGTAAACCGATTTCAGTTGCCTCAGAGTAAACATTGAGACCCCTAGGTCTTGCACAGTCGTGTGCCATCTGCAGGACCTTTTGGCTCTTCTGCATAGCTGGTGCGGATCCTTACCCCTTAAAAGTATTACACCATTGTCTACATAGCAGTGGTTCAAATCCTCCTTCAATCAGGATCCCTATTGGGTTATTTGTAGTGGTCACCCATAGGAGTGGTAAAAACGGTTTCCCTGTGTGGTGCCTTGTGCCACTTTCTCCCTTATATTTATGTCATGGGACACACAATTTTCCACCTGTTCCTTAGCATATGGTTTGTTTGTCCAGTCGCTAAGGACCGGGTCCACCCGGTACTGGTCTATGGATTAGATCAGTGTATCGGTCCGCACATTGTTAAACGCCCCCTCGATGTCAATGCAAACAGCCAAAGTGTACGTTTTGGCATCGGAGGATGCCAGCTGGAGGATGTCCATCTTTCTCACCAGGTCGAGCTTTGCGCCCTCCCAGGGAGAGTGGATACCTTCGATGAGTTTTTTTGACGGTATCAATTAATTCTGCTGGAGTCTGGAGTCTCCGGGATGCCTGGTTCAGTCTTCCCAGAGTACTTGAAAGCGGGGAGATCTTTTTCTTCTTCAGCGTCTTGGCAGTGTTATACTCTTTGGAAGATTTGATTCTCTTCCCAGCTTCCGGGGAAGTGTCTGGAATGTCAGTTCTATCCCTTCCAGCATCCTGCACATTCGCCCGATTGCGCTGCCGGTGCATACTCCTCTGTCTCCTTCGTCGTGCCCCGTATTGCTTTCTCGGTCTTCTCGTGAGCTTTTACAAAAAAAATATCACAAAAATGTTTTCAATTAAAAATTTAATTGAAAATAAAAATGTTTTCAATTAAAAAATTTATTTAATCAATCGTATTTTAATTGAATCCTGGTTGTTTTTGATTCAATCATTGATTCTATATTATTTTTATTTAATTCTAAACTTTTTTTTTTAATTACGATCGTGATTAAAGTTTTTGAAATTTTCAATTAAAAAATTAATTGGTTCAAAAATTTTTTTAATTGAATCTGAAAAAATTACATATGATTATAAAATGAGCTTGAAAATGTAATTTTTTTCAATAAAACAAAAATGGCATCGACAACTAACTTTTTTCTTTTTTAGTCACTCGATTCATTCACCTATTCATTGAAAACGGATGAATTTATAAAGGAAAACAGCTTTACCGTTGAACGAATCGAGTGACACAAAGAAAATATATTTAGTGGTCTCAAAATGAATGGTTTATTGAGTTAAAAACAACTTTAATTGAATTTTTGAGTCTATCACAAATACAAATTGCGAAATTGTTAATCAATATTACAAATTCCTTTATAGTTCCGATTTCAGCAATTTATTTAATTGAATGTACAAATTTCTTAATTGAACATAGTTTTTAATTTTTTCCGTGTAGAGCTATGGTAAAACGCAGGATACACTTATAAGGTGAGGTCATGTGAACAGCTGAGTACAATTTTTTTATTTTGATTTTGCAATAAATCTTGATTTCAAAAGCTTGTTAACACAGATGTGATTTTATCTAAGATCTTAAACGATTTGTTATTTGATATAACATTCCACACATAAGAAACAAAACGATGTTATAATGATGAAAATGCAATTTTCATTAAAGCAAAAAATATTAATTATTTTCTTTTATTAAATTGGCTAAAATGTTATTTGAGAGAAGCGACAACTTTCAAATAAATTAGTTTATTCAAATAGTAACTGCTTTAAATTGATTTTTGAGCTTATGATAAATCCAAATTACAAAATTGTTAATCAATTATACAAATTCTTTTATAGGTCCGATTTCAACGAATTTTTCAATTGAATGTACACATTTCTTAATTGAACCATGTTCTAAATTTTTTCAGTGATTCACATATGTAAAACTCCTGAAACACGAATTTGAGGTTTAAGCTTTGGTCCATGATCACTCCTTTGAAACAAACACCTCCAAAGTTTTTTTCATAAATGCAGCGGAAAATATAGTTTCCCTTATAAAAGGCACTAAAGCTCCTCCTGATGGCAGGGGGATTTGACGTGGTTCTTATTCAGGAACCATGGGTATGTGGAGGAATGGTTCGTGGACTAAGAATTCAGGGATTTAAGCTACTCAAGGGTACGGGGAATGGGAGACACAGAGCCTGTATTCTTACAAAGAGTAGGCTATATTTTTTTTCTTCCGTCGCGAAGCACTGAAGATTCAGTAGTAGCCAGCCTTGAAATAAGTTTGTCTCATTTCTGACTGGCTTCCATATGCAAACCTTAAGTTGCTGGTTGAAGCCGCTTCTAAAGGGTAGAATAGCCTCATTGTATGAAGTGATGCTAATGCATATCATCAGATATAGGGGAGGTCGGATGTCCACGAAAGGTGTGAGCTGCTTATCGAATATATTATAAGTTGCAATTTGTTATAAAAAGAATAAACCGACTTTTATTACCCGAAACAGGCAGGAGGTACTAGATATTACCTTTGTATCGTAAGATATAAGTGGTAGAATATGTGCGTCTGGGATGCGTTGGATGACCCCAGCTTCTCTGATCATCGTTATATTAGTTTCAGCCTTGGAGAAAATACGGCAGAAGTGGTTCCTCGGCTACACAGAAAAAAGGCGGATTGGGATAAATTTCGACAAAAATTCTGCACGTCTATCCCTTCTTGACCAGAAAAGGAAGTGGAAACTGCGGAGGATATAGACATAGTGGTCAAGCGGAATGAAGCTGAATGACTCGTTTGTTTCTGCACGTCCTAGTGCCAAGCCAAATGGCATACAGTGACCGTCATGGCGACCTGGAGCTGGTTGGTCTAAGGAACGACTGCAGAAAACTCTTCAACAGGGCAAAAGCCACGAGAGTAAGACAAGATTGGGACATCTAAAAAGCTGAGCTAAGAAAATATAAGGGCGAGCAGAGAAAGGCTCAGAACAAATCCTGCGTGGAATTCTGTAGGCTAAGGAAGATTCTGTCTTCGAGACCTATTATGGTGGGGTATACTCAGAAGTCAGAAAGTGTTTGGACAATATCTAATGAGGAAACACTAGAACTACTCGTTGATACACGTTTCCCGTGAAATTCTTCAAAGGACAATGTGGCGCTGAGGTTGTCACTGATATGCATTCGTCGGAGGTAATTGGGGAAATTGTGTCTGAGCCGAAAATCCTTTGGGCAATAAAAGTTTCGACTCCTTTAAGTCGCCAGGCCCTGATGATGTATCACCGGTTGAATTACAAGCTATGTCTGATAGACTGGTTCCTTGGCTTAGTGAGATATACTCTGCTTGTGTCAGGATGTCATATATACCTGTGGGATGGAGGGACACGAAGGTAATTTTCATTCCGAAAGCAGGAAAACCTTACCACACGAAGGCGAACGATTATCGTCCTATTAGTCTGTCATCCTTTATGCTGAAGACTCTTGAGAGGTTGATAGAAACATATCTTAGGTAAAAGATCGTTGGAAATCGCCTGTCTCGGCAGCAGCATGCATATAGTAAGGGTAAGTCCACTGAAACAGCCCTTCACGACCTAGTCGGCTACATAGAGGGTTCTCTCGCTGTCAAGGAATATACAATGGTAACATTTCTTGACATTAAAAGTGCTTTCAATAATGTAAAGCCGACGTAAATCATGAAGGAGTTGAAGTTTGTAGGCATCAACTCTACCGTAAGAAAGTTTATTAATAACTTATTTACTAAAAGATGCATTACGGCAGGCAGAGGAACACCACAAGAAGGTGTACTGTCTCCTCTACTTTGGAATATAGCCATTTACGATTGTCTCTAGAAGAAAAAGGTTTAAAAGTGGTTGCGTATGTTGATGAAGTCGAAATTGCGGTTAGGGGAAAGTTTCTCAGCACTCTAAGGGATAAACTCTAGGAAGCTCTACGTGCATCAGCGAAGTGGACAACCGAAAGTTGTCTAGGCGTAAATCCGTGCAAGACAGAAGTAGTTCTTTTCAGCAGAAGATATAAGTTACCTACTGTGGCACCTGTCTCCTTAGGAGGAAATAATGTTCCATTTACTGAAAGCGCAAAATACCTGGGTGTTTTGCTGGATAGGAAATTGAACTTCAAATCAAACATTTCGGAAAGGGCAAGAAAGGCAACTCACCCTATACACCTGCAATAGAGCCATTGGAAAAAGTTGGGGGTTTTGACCGCGCGTCATGCATTAGGTATATACTGCAGTTGTCAAACTTATACTGTTATATGGTGATGCGGTCTGGTGGACGGCGCTTCAAAAAGCCAAAATTCGTTTTACACTACCAGCATTCTTTGGCGTAGGATAATTTTCTATGACCGAATATTAAGAATCGTCCGGCAATATCCCTTTATCTGTGCACTTATCTGCGAGATAGGTCACCTCCCGCATAAAAAATTAATATTTTCCGGGGTGTAGTTTGAAATTCCTTGCACGACACAATCTGTAAACGCCAGTAAGATTCGTAAGCATATGTTTCTCTAAACAACCAAGTCATTCATATACAAGAATGCTTGATCAGGTTTAAAGCTACTGTAAGCGAAAGCCATCATTCTCCGAAAAGAATTTGGGGCTATTTTCAACAATGATTTGTCGAGAATGACGTAATATTTCTAGATTTTTCTTCCAATGGAATTTGGGGAAATCCCTGCATTAAGTCAAGACAAGAAAAATACTTAGGTATACCAAGTTGATCTAAAATGTCATCGATTCTTGGGAGAGGGAATAGTCTGCTACCAGTTTCTTATTTATTTGTCTATAGTTGATAACTAGTATCCATCTCTTTACGTTACAGTTTTGGAGATATTTCTTTGGTACTAACAGTTACAGTAAGTAAATAGTACTAAGAGTACAACACCACTCTGTTTGTGAGGGTTCCACAATATTATCATCTACGAATTTCTTCAGCTATATAATGGTTCCTAATCCTTAATTATTGCTCATAAAAATGATAAGTACTGACTGTCTCTTATTCTAATCCGAAAATATCAATGTATTAAGAACAAAGTGTGGATTACACCCTACCTGAGCCGCTTTTTGATAAAAATTACTGTAACACTATTCCTGATAGAACCGATTGGAACTATCATATCCCTGGTAATAGAAGTTACATAGACTTATATGCGGAAGTTTCCAAACTAGACGACCATGTAGTCTTTGGGGTGTACTCTACATATCTAGAACTGGTCATATCGAAAAGGTTACCCGACCACTTCAGTGTGTATCAAGCGGAGATCCTTGTAGTTAAGGAAGTGGTGGAATGGCTAAGATATAATGTCATAACGACGATTGCCATAATTATCTTCTAAGACTGCCGGGCAGCCATAAAATCCCTGGAGAACGTATTTCTGAACACAAAAACTCGCCCTCTTTGAGAACCTGTCTGATTTAGCGGATGTGAATATTCGCAAGTTGTTAGGCTTCTTAAAGCGATCTGAATGGATCAACGGTAGGAACTAGAAGGCACCTTCCTTCTTCTGTTACTGTGGATTTGCATTGGGCGAAAACGTCTAAGTGAGTCTGATGACATACTGCCACTTAAACCAAACCTAACCTATTATAAAAGAAACACTAGCGAGGCCGGTTCAGGTCTAGCTATCAGCATAGACTAATAGTAATTAATATATCTTTTTAAGTAATTATGAATTACATACATTGTCGAAGAAACCCCAGAAAAACATTTATCTGTAATATGTTATAATTAGACAGATGCTTAAGACGCCGCAATGCCATTAATATGCATCTTTTGATCATAAATAAAATTAGAAATGCTTCTAGAAATTTAAAAAGCGAGTCGAAAGACTGTTTTAGCTTTATCTCCTATATATAGGAAGTATTTTTAAAAATTTTGAGTGGGTAGACTTTTTGAGAAACGGACAGTCATAATAGTGCTGTTGGGTCTTTCCAAAGGGTCCGAGTCAATTAAAAATGGTGGAAAAAAACGTATTTAGACAACTAAATTTTTTCTTTTTGTCTTTTTGCCCGTAGCCGCAACATGACCAATGAGAAAGCTCCCTTAGTGGTCGTTGCAATTTGTCTAGCCACAATTTCCAGAGGCATAAGATGTAGAATTAAATTTAGTGCATCAGATGGTGTCGTCCTCAGTGCGGCTGTGTATACAAACAAGCCATCCTTTGGATCCGGTTGACTATTGAAGAGTAGGTGGGCTTTTGAAGCGCCATCCACCCGACCACAACACCATATAGCATTATAGGTCTGACAACTGCAGTATATATCTAATGCATGACGTGGGTCTAAATCCACAACTTTGGCCAATGGCTCTCTTGCAAGTGTATAGGGCAAGAGTTGCCTTGCCCTTTCCAAAATGTTGGATTTGAAGTTCAATTTTGTGTCCAGCAAACACCCAGCTATTTTTCACTTTCTGTAAATGGTGCATTTTCTCCTCCCAAGGAGACAGGTGTCACTATAGGCAACTTGTATCTCCTGCTGAAAAGAACTCTTTCTGTCTTGAACGGATTTATACCTAGACCACTTTTGGTAGCCCACTTCGCTGTTGCTCGTAGAGCTTCCTAAAGTATATCTCTTAGAGTGCTAAGAAACTTTCCCCTAACCGAAATTGCCACGTCATCAGAATACAATAAATAGCTATATTCCAAAGTAGAGGAGACAGTATACCTTCTCGAGGTGTTCCTCTGCTGGCCCATCTTTTTAGATCTACAAATCCCAAGCCTGCCTTAATGCATATTTTAGTAAGAAAGCTACTAATATTCTTTAACAGCGAGAGAATCCTCTATGTAGCCGACTAAGTCGTGAAGGGCTGTTTCGGTGGATTTGCCTTTACTATATGCATGCTGCTGCCGCGACGGGCAATCTCCAGGGATCTTTGCCCTTAGATATGTTTCTATCAACCACTCAAGAGTCTTCAGCATAAAGGATGACAGACTAAAAAGTCGGCAATCTTTTGCCTTCGTGTGGTAAGGTTTTCCTGCTTTCGGAATGAAAATGATCTACTTGTCCCTTCATTCCCCATGTATATATGACATGCTGATACAAGTAGAGTATATCTGCCTAAGCAAAGGAAACAGTCTATGAGACACAGCTTGTAATTCGACTCAATTAAAGCAGTCGAAATTTCTTATCGCCCAAAGGATTTTCGGCTCAGTCACAATTTCCGGAATAACCTCCGACGGATGCGTACGAATGACAACCTCTTGTGGCGCCACGTTGTCCGTTAGAGAATTTCACGGGAAATGTGTATCAACGAGTACTTCTAGTGTTTCCTCACTATATATCGTCCATACATTCTGTGACTTCTGAATATACCCCACCATAATAGGTCTCGAGGACAGAAGCTTCTGTAGCCTATAGGCCTCAGATGTATCCTGCAAAATTGTACCCAGGATTTTTTCTGAGCCTTTCTTTGCTCGTTCTTATATTTTCTTAACTCAGCCTTTAAGATGTCCAATCCTGTCGTGCTCTTGTGGTTTTTGCTCTGTTGAAGAGTTTTCTGCAGTCATTCCTTAGACCAATCAGCTCTGGGTCGCCATGGCGGTCGCTGTTTGCCCCTTGGCTTGGCACTAGGACGTGCTGACACAAGTGAGTCATTTAGGAACTTCGTGATCCGCTTGACCACTATGTCTATATCCTCCGCAGTTTCCACTTCCTTTTCTGGTCTAGAAGGGATAGACGTGCAGAATTTGTGTCGAAATTTATTCCATCCGCCTTTCCTCTGTTTAGCCGAGGGATCACTTCCTACAATGAGGCTCTTCTATACTTTAGAAGCGACTTTAACCAGCAACTTAAGGTTTGAAGTCGGCATCTCTGAATCGTGTGCCATATATAGGGAAGCCAGTCAGTAATTAGACTTATTTATTTCAAGGCTGGCTACTACTGAATCTTCAGTGCTTAGCGACGGAAGAAGAAAAAAATATAGATTACTCTTTGAAAGAATACAGGCTCTGTGTCTCCCATTCCCACCCTTGAGTAGCTTAAATTCCGGAATTCTTAGTCCACGAACCATTCCTCCTCACACCCATGGTTCCTGAATAAGAACCACGTCGAATCCCCCTGCCATTAGGAGGACCTTTAGTGCCTTTTATCCTTCATTATAAGGGAAACAATATTTTCCGCTGCATTTATGAAAAAACTTTGGAGGTGTTTGCTTCAAAGGAGCGATCATGAAGCCAAGCTTAAACCTCAATTTCATGCTTCAGTAGTTTTACATATGTGAACTATATCCAGAAAAAATTTAGAACATGGTTCAATTAAGAAATGTGTACATTCAATTAAAAAATTCGCTGAAATCGGACCTATAAATGAATTTGTATAATTGATTAACAATTTTGTAATTTGGATTTATGATAAGCTCAAAAATCCATTTAAAGTGGTTACTATTTCAATAAACTAATTAATTTGAAAGTTGTCGCTTCTCTCAAATAACATTTTAACCAATTTAATAAAAGAAAATAATTGATATTATTTGCTCTAATAAAAATTTATTTTTTTATTAAATTAAATTGCGGATAAAAGTTGTAATATATTGCTTTAAAATAGTTATTTTTAAGTTTATATTTTCAAAAGGACAGAAAAAAATGCTTTTCTTTTGTGAACCTCTTTCATCGTTTTGGATATCGTCTATAAAAAGTTTTGGTATTTTGCGCACAATGCCACGAAATCTAGATCCTCATGAAGGAATACTGCATTTGGTATCTTCCGTCATCAGCGTCGTTTTCCAAGCCAAATAGCCTCTATAGGGTTAATAAGAAATTAAAATAAAAAAAATAATAATTAAAAATACCACGTCTACCTATTTCCATGTCCTCAAATTTGTTTCGTTTCGAATGTACCTATTTCATTTGTTCACATTCTAATTTTTTCTGCTATTTCTTACACTTTTTAAAAGAAATTGTTTTTACTTAACAATTATTATTTAGTAAGTTATTTTATTTTATTGAGAGATAAATAAAAACCACTAGCCCACGAGACTTTGTGTCTGCATACGAAAGAAACTAGACATTTATTTGGCTCATTCGTAATTTTTCGCATTACATATGTGTGAAAGAGGACACAACAGAACGCAGAAATATATACTCAAAATTTGTATTATTAAATAACAATTTAATTTGTACAATTAAAAATATGTTCAACGTCCTCTGGTAGACTTCCAAGCAAAAATGCCACAGCTTTGTATTCTCCAATTTCCTCACCCGTCGTTCAGTCGATCCACAATATTAACAAATCCCGTAGTGTGTTCTTCCAGTGTTTGACTTCCGTTCATCCTCTTCGTTGAAAGTTGACGAAGCAAATTTACTTTATTTGTGAGATTCGATTTCTCATGATGATTTTTCAAGACAAATCAGCGAGGGCCACAACCTGCACCGTGAATTTGGACCAAAACGTGGGACTTTTTTGCAATTTGTTGTTGTTGTTGTTGTAACCACATTTTCCTGTGGAGGTGGCGATCCTCGTCAAGCTCCAGTAGGTGAGCAATCTCGTTCCGGTCCAAAGGACTGATCGCCGCGTGAACAGGGTGGCCATTGGTAAAGGCACCAATAACTCGCCTTGTCATATCGAGCATCGTAGGCACTCAGTATTTGTGCAAGAGCCGTTGCCACCCGACCTCTCACTGAGACTCTTCGCTTGATACCGCTGATCGTCCGCGACTGCAGTTACACCTACTCCGGATAGAGCATTCCACTATCCGCAACCTGTGAACGCGTACGGTAGCTCGCAGCTAAGCTTCTCGTGACAGCAATGAACACCATAAAGATCGGACCTCAAGTTCCAGCTTGTATGGTGCTCACAGCTATCCCGTGCCGGGTTCTATTTATAATAGGCTCAAAAATTCAATTAAAGTGGTTATTAACTCAATAAACCATTCATTTTAAGTTTGCAATTTCTTTTAAAGAACATTTTTACTCTTTTAATAAAAGTAAATAATTGATATTTTTCACATAAATTATAAATAAAAACCCTTTATTGCATTGGATTAAACTGCGAATAAAACATGAAATATATTGGTTAATTACATTTTTTCTTAATGGTCCCAGGCTTCTAAAAAAAAGAAAAATTGTCGAATGTAGGTGAAAATATAATATAAAAATGCACGATAGAGTGCCACCTATATGTGTAATTTAAAATTATAATACAGAAAATCCAATACAAAAAATCCTAATGCAGAAAATCCTAATACAAAAGTAATAACAACCAAATGCAAATATGGGAAAATTCTAATACAATATAAAAAAAGGTTTCAGCCCACTATTTGCCAGTTGGCCACAGTGGGCCATTATCTCTGCAAAATGGGGCATCCTATATATAAATGACCAAAATTTCCCAAAAATGGCCAATATCTTGGTTTCTTAAATACTTAGGGCTCCAAATTGAATAGATTCGGAAAGAGCGTGGTCTATATTATATTTCCTGTATACGGTTTCAGCCCACTATTACCCAGTTGGCCACAGTGGGCCATTATCCTGGAAAAATGGGGCATCATATATAAAAATGACCAAATTTTGCCAAAAATGGCCAATATCTTTGTTGTTTTGATACTTAGGCCTCCAAATTGAACAGATTCGGAAAGAGCGTGGTCCATATTATATTTCCTGTAAACGGTTTCAGCCCACTATTTCCCAGTTGACCACAGTGTGACTATTTTTTCTTTTGAGTGATGAATTAAATTCGACATCCATATTTCTTTTACGACTTGTATTAGGTTGCCCAAAAAGTAATTGTCGGTAATATAGTAGTAATATAGTCGGCGTTGACAAATTTTTTCAACGGCTTGTGACTCTGTAATTGCATTCTTTCTTCTGTCAGTTATCAGCTGTTACTTTTAGCTTGCTTTAGAAAAAAAGTGCGCGAAATTTTGTTTACATTTGTTTGTTTGGCGTCAATTTTAATATGGGTACCACATGTATTGAAAGAAATTCATTTAACAAACCGAATCAACGCTTGTGATATGCACCTAAACGCAATGAATTCGATCCGTTTTTAAAACGAATCATAACTGGAGATGAAAAATGGATTGTTTACAACAACGTAAGTCGAAAACGATCATGGTCCAAGCATGGTGAACCAGCTCAAACCACTTCAAAGGCTGATATCCACCAAAAGAAGGTTATGCCGTCTGTTTGGTGGGATTGAAGGGTGTGGTATATTTTGAGCTGCTTCCAAGGAACCAAACGATTAATTCGGATGTTTACTGTCAACAATTGGACAAATTGAATACAGCCATCAAGGAGAAGCGAGGTGTCATATTCCACCAGGACAACGCTAGACCGCACACATCTTTGGTCACTCGCCAAAAACTGAGTGAGCTTGGCTGGGAACTTTTGATGCATCCACCATATATAGCCCTGACCTTGCACCATCAGACTACCATTTTTTTCGATCTTTGCATAACTCCTTAAATGGTAAAACTTTCGGTAATGATGAGGCTATAAAATCGCACTTGGTTCAGTTTTTTGCAGATAAAGGCCAGAAGTTCTATGAGCGTGGAATACTAAATTTGCCAGGAAGATGGCAAAAGGTTATCGAGCAATATGGCAATTATATATTTGATTAAAGTTCATTCTAAGCTTTATTAAAAAATGCATTTACTTTCTTTTAAAAAATCCGCAATTACTTTTTGAGCAACCCAATTTTGATTTTTTAACAATTTCATTAATTTTTCGTCATATTTATGTTTGAATTTCTTTTTTTTATATTAAAATTTTTCCATATTTGCATTTGGTTGTTATTACTTTTGTATTAGGATTTTTTGTGTTAGATTTTCTGTATTATAATTTTAAATTTCACATATAGGTGGCGCTCTATGGTGAATTTTTATATTATAATATATTTTTACATACATAATTATCGATTCCATTTTGAGCCTCCCTTCTTGTCGGCGATGGTGGTTGTGAACATCGTGTTGCATATGTGTGAAAGGGAACACAATACACATTATAAACCATTAAATAACAATTTAATTCGTACAGTTAAAAATATGTTCACCGTATATCTTTTTTACCAATCCCTTGCCTTGTTATTCAAAAAATATCGAATTTCTATGTCAAAAACAATTAAAGCAATTAACATCTTTGTTGAAAAGATTTGTATAAGTCAATACCATGCTTATCGGTCAAATTTAGGTCTATATTTTTTCTGTGTATCTAGGCAGTACCGGACTTGACTGCTATTCCCATACATTCCATGTAGGAGTTACGAGCACCCGGCACTGGCGAGATAGGTCTAAACCATACACAGGAAAAAAATCGCAAACAAATTTAATAGAAAATAAAATCGTTTTCATTTAAAAAAAATTATTTGAAAATTTCAATCCATATTTTAATTGAATTTTTTTCCAAAACGGTGCTTGAAATTATCATTTTCATGATTGAAGCAGTTTCAATTGAAAAGTTAATTGATTCAATTAATTTAGTGATTGAAACCGGTTCCTTATTGTTTCTTTGTTATGGGGATTTCGATTGTACAACAAAGTGCAGCACATTTTCGACATGTTGCACTGAAATCCAAAGTTTGTGATTGTTTGTCCAAAAAAATGTAACCCCACAACCGGGATTTGTGATCGTTAGTAATGGTGTTGCCTTTAGAGAGTGGAAAAATATTGCATTTCTGTCGCACGTAAAATCAGCGACTATCATTCAAGCAAATTTTGTTTGAAAATAATAAAAATAATAAAAATAAATAGGTAAAGAAAAATGGAAATAGAAAACGCGTTTTATTTAGCTAACGGCATATTAGATGCATGGCTAGAAAGTTCTTCATCAGAAGACAAAGATGCGATTTTTACCATAGTATTTGATCGAAATGACTACAGTTGGACTTATGTTCGATTGAAAATGCAAAAAGTGTAACACTATGAGAGGGTTGGGGCGACATTTGCAAAATGTTGTCCCATATAAGTGCAACACTAGCGTAACATTTTTTTTCAGTATCGAAATCACTATTAGTCAGCTTTGTCTCCTGAACCGCTGCAACCAATATATTCAGTGCGACTATACTACCGTAATGACATAAGGCCAAATCAAAATTGGAAATGCACTCACTCCATGCACCGATTACACCTCACAGACACTGCCCGATGATGGAAGCGGTACAGGCAAACCGAACAGAACCATGGTCCGGGATTCTTTTCAATCCCGGCACGGACCAGAATCTTGCGGAGAAGACAGCCTGTCTTACACAGAAAAAATTCAAATAGGCTTCAATCACGCATTTAATTAGTCCAATTAATTTGTTAATTGAAACTGCTTCAATCACGAAAATGATAATATCAATCACCGTTTTTAAAAAATTAATTGAAAAAAATTTCGGATGACGGGTGGGTGTCGTCGAAGCGGTGTATTTTGCATTGAAGCGGCAGCACATGGCCGATGAAGGACTCCATCGGGTTAATCCGGCACGTAGACCCGGCTGCCATGTTATTGCTACAGATTTGTCAAAGTGTGAGTCATATGCGTCTTTGAAATCTCCCTCCCTTTATATTGTAGGGGATAAAATAGACTTCAAATGAATTTACTTAAGCAACCTATTTTAAAATTTTTTAAGATCCGATTAAAAAAAAATTGTTGAATCTATTAAGTTTTTAATTAAAAACTACAAAATCACAATCGTGATTGAGACAATTTTCAGATCATCATCAATCAACTTTTTAATTGAAAATGGTAAAAATTTGAATCACGACTGTAATTGAAAAAAATGTATTCAATTAAACAATTATTGAAATATTATATGAAAAATTTTTAGCGGTTCTGTTCTCTGTGTATGACGAAAAAGGACGAGCACGTACACTGAGTCGACAGCCCTTGCCGATGAACGACTCCATCGGGTCAATCCGATACTTACAAGCGGCTGCCATGGGCTCAGCCTGTATTGTCCATTTTACATAGTTTTTATGAAAATTTAAATCTCATATTCTTTTTTAAATTGTGTTGGATTTTGGAACATGCGTTCAATAATTTCCCAAATTTTCATTCAATAACAAAATACATACCCAAAAAGGAAAGATTTCAAACGATTTTGCTCGTTTACGTGTGCGGTAATTCGGCCCTAGCTCTAATCGACAAAATGATTTTAAGCATAAAACATAAACAGTCAACGGAAATATAATAATTATAATCTTGATATTCATACAAAAGGAAATCACAATTGCAACGACAATCCCATGGCAGCCGGTTGTACGTAACAGATTGATCCGATTAAGTCCTTCATCGGCAGCGCAATTGCAACAGCATGAGGTGACTATGAGCACCACATGGGTTAGAACTCTAAGCTCCGATCATAATTGTGGAGTTGGAAATTGTTTGTAAAGAGTGTTTCAAAACACGGCTAGTGATTGAGCCAAATTCTTTTGTTGCATCTTTAAGTTAGTTATATCATTACAGATGTGTATTATCATTCATATATTTGTTCTCTTTTGTATCTTAGAGTTAGTTTGAGCATAATGAAAGTGTATTAATATATTTTTTCTCTTATTTTTCACAGGTAAGCACTTCAAACGCTATTCCAATTTAACACAACATCGTAAACGGCACACGAAACAGGTAGTACGACGAAAAGAATATGTGTGTTACTGCGGTGAGGTGCTGCCGTCTAAAGCTCGCTTTTTGTGGCATAAAGAAACTCATGATTCGAAGCCAAAATGTTGTCCCCATTGCTGCGACCGATTTGTGCACGTTAACTCTCTAAGACGCCATATACGACTTGCTCATTCGGAAAAATTCGACTATACTGAACCGAAGGAGTGCCCGATTTGTAAGCAGATATTTGCGAAAGCTTCTATGAAAGCTCACATGGCTACCCATTCCACTGATACTCAATATGATTGTGCTATTTGTAATAAATCGTTCTCAACCAAATGGAATTTAAAAATCCACTCTTGGGTACATGCCAATCGTACCGCGAAACCATTTAAATGTGAACACTGCCCCAAGGCGTTTGTTCGCGAAGTTGACTTCAAAAACCACATGAACTCGCATAAGCAAATAAAGCCGTATACATGCGAAGTATGCGGCTGTAAGTTCATACGCAAATATAACTATATGCGCCACAGGCGTGAGCACCATGGCAATAAAAAATACACCTGTGATCTTTGCAAGAAATCTTTCCATCGCCATTACTATCTTATAGAGCACAAACGGATTCACACAGGCGAAAGGCCTTTCCAGTGTACCATATGTGGTAAAAGCTCCACAACCAAAACAAATCACAATAAACACTTAAAAATACATCATTCGCGTGATCCATTTACAGTTGAAGTATAGACAGCTCTATGGCTTCTCACATTGAATGTGCTTTTTTTTTCTTTTTAATTTTGCTTTTATATTTAGGTTAGAAAACATTTAATTCTATTCGAGTAAAAGCGAAAAAATTATAGAGAACATTTCAAATAATTATAAGTATGTTCGTGTAATCAAAAATTTGTGCAAATTTACACAAATTGTTACTGGAAGTCGTTCGCGTACTTTATTTGCCAGCAGAAGATAGAATGAGAGTGCGTGAGAGCGAGCAACATTTTAAGAGTTCGGTAATTGAGAGCTTGCAAATTTCTACTGGTGGTTTTCCCCTGTGGAAATGTGCAGCATAGAACAGCTATTTTTTGAGAGACTAAAGCTGTTCTTACTCCCCTGCAAATTGCTACTGGAAAAGTGCGCGAATAGACCTTATGTGTGAGTGTGAATGTTATTTAATAAATTTCTGACAGGATAAAAAGGGTAAACCATCAGATGTCTTACCTATAATTTACCCTTTATCTTCTGCTATTCGACGTATATATTTTTGAAATAATAAAATTGTAAAACCTATTTTTAAGCCACGTTTGCTTTTTGTATGTCGCGATTTACAAATAATAAATACATCGATGCCTCAATTCGATATTATGCTAAGTTAAATACCTTTTTAAATTCGTAATGCATTTCTTTCTTGGTTTATTTCTACTCACGCCTAATGAACATTATAGTCTTACACCGGCATTTACAAAAGTTTATGTAGATTTGAAAGAGGTTTATTTGACAGATTTCCTTTATGGAACTGTCAAATAAACATTTTTAAAGTCTTCATTAAATTTTGTCAAAATATTCCTCGAAACAAAGTACGTTGACGAAGCATACTATGAAATTAAGGTAGCAGCTATCAATTGGGAGAAGGTGGAAAAAGTGAGTTGACTCAAAACGAGGCGATTTATTTCGTTTGCCACCATGTGCAATGCAATCTTTAATTGTAATCTTACACAAATACCATGTGGCATCAAAGTAATATTAAATAACTTATACGGATATTTAGGTATAGACTTAATACATAATGTTAGGAATCCTACGCTTATTTAATTATGTTTGGGTAAGAAAGCAAACATTTAATGGATGATTGAATGGCTGTCTTCATTTCTATTCATATGTATTTTTTAGTATCAATTGTAGTAGAAGCATCAAATGTATATAAATATCTCAACATTTAATCAAATTTGTATGCAGTTTCCACATTTTAATTTGTTTGAGTTATTAAATATTTTTATAATCCAATTGTTGTATATCTATTCATTTTGTGCCTCCGAAGTAATTTGAACAGCGTCCTAAATGTTGGTTTTCACGAATATATGACTAAAATGTAGTTTTTAATGCAAATGCAGGTTTTTTTAAATGTAAATTTTCAGAATTAAATTAAATTGATTGTTGTTGTTCTTGTAGCATTGTGTTGTACACTGAGGCTGCAGCTCTTGCCGATGAAGGAATCCTTCGGGTCAATCCGGTACGTACAACCGGCTGTCATGGGATTGCATTAAATTGGTTGCATAGTGATATGTGATGCTCACATGAACATTTCATTTTTCCTCTTCCTTAAAAACACGTAAACAAAGTGCTAACACGAATTCCTTGTTGTAAAGGACTTCTCTAGTTCTACATCACAAATTATAAAATTTTGACGCTGCCTTCGCTTGAAAATCTTACGTTGTTTCAAGCGGTGAAGGGAAAATTAAAACCAAGAGCATACTCGAGCACAAATTGCTTGTGTCAGAGGTCCTTAATCCTACCTCTGTTTGGTATATTTGATTTCATTTCGTTATATTCATCAATTGTAAACAACATTGTATAAAATCCGAATTCCCTTATGGAAGTTTTATTGTTAAAATCCGTGCTTATATGATAAATGATGATAATAGATACTCTTGATCTTGAGCCCACTACTGAAGTCTGGAAAGGACCCGAATTTAGGTGCCAAATTTGAAAGCGCTTACACGTTCTCCCCACACGTCACAGCAATTTGCGACAAAGCCCTCAAGTCACGTGCCGGAAGCACTTGGGATGCTGACAAAAAAACTTTGTTGACAACGTACAAAGCAATTGGCCGGTCTGTGGTATGTTATGCAGCGCCAGTGTGGTCTCGTCAACTTTGTGACACGCAGTGGAATAATATTCAGATCTGTCAGAATGCCGCCCTTCGAACTGCGACGGGCTATCTCCACATTTCTCATCTCCATCAGGAGACAAAGATCCTACTCGCGCGAAGACATAAATACATGTTGCCTAAGCAAAATCGTCTGGGCTGTTATCACAGAGACCATCCAATTCATCATCTTGTGGATAGTTATCCACCGCCCAGAAGCCAAATACGGTGGTACACACAAACCGGGAAGACCAAAAGCCCGATGGAAAGATCTAGTTGTGGGAGACACCTCGAAACTTGGTGTCAGTGCTTTTAGTATGAGCGCAGAAGATCGAGACGCTTGGAACGCTATTCTATGTTCGGCTAGTGGAACAAATATTCTGTCATAGCCAATTAAAGAAAGAAAGAAAGGTTCAGCCCTACATCAGAAAACCTGAAGAAATGTACCTCCCCAGCAAACCAGAGTAGTTCTGGCTTAATTACAATCCTGCAAATGCAACCGCCTCAACGCCTTCAGAGCAAGGATTGATGCCAACGTGACGGATGTATGACCCAATTGTGACCAGGGACCACACGAAACACGTCACCCGTTTAACTGCTCTGTCACACTCACTCGACTCAGACCCAGATCCCTTTGGACGCACCCCATCTTAGGCGCAGAGTTCCTGATTCTGGATATTCAACAGAGTCAAGCAGACAAAAGACAGAACACAACACAATATGGTTGGCATGTCCTGTTCCTTAATGGAATGGTCATGGGAAGTTTAGTAATATATATACATACAATTACAGTTTTCGTAGCCTTGCTTTACCAACAGTAGAGTCACAGATTCAAGCCGCATAGCGATAGCACTTGGTACAGAAGTTTTAACATGGCAGGATACCTAACAAATGTTGCCAGCATTAGTAAGGGGATAACCACCACTGACAGAGGCGGACATGCCAACCTCTGGCCTCCAGAATATGAATTTTAATATACATACAAGATTATGGAAAAAATGAAACAAAGCCTCCAAATTGTATCACTCCACTATTTCATTTTGAATACAAATTTTCGAACAAGCATCCGATTATGGTTGATTCAAAATCGGTTGAGAACCAGCAAAATCACCTTCTTTGTTTTTTACAGTACATTAAAAATTATCATCTTTTATTAACCCTTTTACTTAAAAACAGAACAAACTCTCTTATTCTGATTTATTGCCATTTGCAGGGTACTCAGTTCGCTTTCGGAATAGTAGTGAAATTTTTAACAGAATATCTTTACTTATCCAGTTGGTTTGGCTTCAGGTCCGTAATTTGTTGTTTTGCAACCAAAAAAAAGTTTTTATTGAATTTCTCTCAACGTTTCGTCAATTATTTTTGACTTCTAAAGGGGATTTTTATTCCATCTATTTCAATAAAATTACACAGTCACTTTTTCCTTGTTGTATATGTCCGATTTTAGAGACCTTTCCGACAACAGTGGCAATAGCACACAAAACAACATATCTTTCCAACAAAATCAAAAATCAGCAAAGGACATAAATCCATGGTGATGTATAAAATACTATGCAATGGGAACGGTTCGGATGGATGCAAAAAGGAATACATTGGCACTACAGGATCAAAATTAACAACTAGGATGTCGTCACACATATCGTATATTAAGGTAAGGAACAAACTCATGGAGCAAAAAACTACACTTGCGGCAGAGATACTGGCAGAAGAGAGTAACTATTACCGACGCCATACATTAGAAACGCTCCTTATTATATTATTATATTGGGTTGCCCAAAAAGTAATTGCGGATTTTTTAAAAGAAAGTAAATGCATTTTTAATAAAACTTAGAATGAACTTTAATCAAATATACTTTTTTTACACTTTTTTCTAAAGCAAGCTAAAAATTTGTCAACGCCGACTATATGAAAAATTACTTTTTGGGCAACCCAATAAAATAATTTCAAAATTTATGTGGCTTGTATTTAATCTTTATAATTATTATTTATGTAAACAGATCTCCAGAAGATGATTGACGACGTCAGTCGAAATATCGTGGTATACTAATTAAAGTTTAGAATTAAAAGCATTTTTGGTGACTTAATTACGGACGTGAAGCCTAACCCACGGGAAAATTATAAATTTAAGGTCAACTACAACGCTCATTATTAAAATATCTTTACTTTTTAAACATAATTGCAGGCAATTTTTGGCATCAACAAAATCTCGCTTCATATTACGCTAGGAATAATTGTTAGCAACTGCTATCTGTGTGTCCTATGCTAGTTAAGGCGTAAACTTTTTCACTATTCATTTCTTTTATTAAATTTTTTATACCCTACACCAGCAGTGGGGTACAGGGTATAATAGATTTGTGCATTTGTTTGCAACGCCTAGAAGGAGATAAGTATACCGATCGGCTTAGAATCACTTTCTGATTCGATTTAGCTGTGTCCGTCTGCCTGTCTGTCCATGTATTCTTGTAATCAAGGTACAGGTCGCATTTGTTGTCTAATTTTTACAAAATTTTGCATAAGTCTCTTTTTTGGTTCAAGGACGAACGCTATTGATTTTGAAAAAAAACGGTCCAGATTTAGATATAGCTTCCATATTTTTCATCCGATGTGCCCTATTAAAGCTGTAGAAGCCACAATTTTGGTCCGACCCTTACAAAATTTGGCACAAAGTGTTTTTTTAACGTCCCAATATGTGTACAAAATTTCATTGAAATTGGTCCTGATTTAAATATAGCTCCCATATATATCTTTCATCCGATATGGCCTTTGGAGGCTATAGAAGCCACAATTTTGGTTCGATCTTTATCAAATTTAGCATGAGATGTTTCGTGTGACGTCAAAATATATGAGCAGAATTTCATCGAAATTGGTTAAGATTTAGATATAGCTCCCATTTATTACTTTCGTCCGATTTGACCTATTGAAGCTGTAGAAGGCACAATTGTGGTCCGATCTTTACCAAATTCGGCACGAAGTGCTTTTTGTGACTTCCCAATATGTGGGCAAAATTTTATTAAAATCGGATCAGATTTAGATATACCTCCTATATATATATATATATATATATATATATATATATATATATATATATATATATTTCATACGATATGGACTGTTATATATATATCTTTCATCCGATATGGCCTTTTAAGGCTGTAAAAGCCTCAATTTTGGTACAAAATTTTGCAATTTCATAAAAATCGGTTCGGATTAAGATATAGCTCCCTTACATATCTTTCATCCGATATGGCCTTTTAAGGCTGTAAAAGCCACAATTTTCGTCCGATTTTGCATGAGACGTTTTAATTGACGTTCCAATACATGCGAAAAATCTCATTAAAATCGGTCCTAATTTAGATCTAGCTCCAATGTGTATATTTCATACGATATGGACTGTTAAGGCAGAAAAATCCACAATTTTGGTCACATCTCTACAATATAGGTCGTGAGATGTTCTATTTCATGACCCAGTATGTGCCATTAAAATTGGCATAGGTTCCGATATAACTCCCATATAATCTTTTATCCGATATCGCCTTTTAAAGATGTAGAAATCTAAATCTTTTGTTCTGTGATAGGAAAATCTTACAAGGTTCTAAATTGCTATTTCAATTGGTATCCAAATTAAAGTCTGACTAGTTTTTATATGGAGTTTGACAGTTGTTCATGTGAAAAGATGAACAGAGTACCAACGGTTTGGTTTCATGTTTGAGCTCAATTAACTCCACTATAGTGCAGGCACATGATATCGGCTATTATCCAGTGAAGTTTGCACCAGATATCTATCCAGAATTGGATCGAACTGAAATAAATCGCGGCAATAAAAACGGATTATAAAAACAAGTTCTCTCTTATAAATTGATACGGTGGGAAGTACTATAAAGGAAATGCATAAAATGCAATCTTGACTATAAATTGATGGAAAGCCAACATTTGTAGAACCTGTTCTAGATTAACACGCGCATTGTCGAATGAATAAACATCTCTACAATATAGGTCGTGATATGTTCTATTTCATGTCCCAGTATGTGCCATTAAAATTGGCATAGGTTCCGATATAACTACCATATAATCTTTTATATGATATCGCCTTTTAAAGATGTAGAAATCTAAATCTTTTGTTCTATGATAGGAAAATCTTACAAGGTTCTAAATTGCTATTTCATTTGGTATCCAAATTAAAGTCTGACTAGTTTTTATATGGAGTTTGACAGTTGTTCGTGTGAAAAGATGAACAGAGTACCAACGGTTTGGTTTCATGTTTGAGCTCAATTAACTCCACTATAGTGCAGGCACATGATATCGGCTATTATCCAGTGAAGTTTGCACTAGATATCTATCCAGAATTGGATCGAACTGAAATAAATCGCGGCAATCAAAACGGATTATAAAAACAAGTTCTCTCTTATAAATTGATACGGTGGGAAGTACTGTAAAGGAAATGCATAAAATACAATCTTGACTATAAATTGATGGAAAGCCAACATTTGTAGAACCTGTTCTAGATTAACACGCGTATTGTCGAGTGAATAAATATTTCGTACGGAGAAATTTACCAAAACCCTTTCCATAGTATTATGAAACGGCAAAAACTAATTTATATTTTGATTTGGATTACTATAACTTACTATTTATTTATTTGGTAAGTTCTGGGTTCCACTTTTGTCTTCGAATCAAATCGTTATTAAGAAGAAAACAGAGGCCAAATAAATTTGTGTTTTAAAATAATTCTTAGTTCTATATGTGGAAATGCAAAATCCTATTTTAATCGGAGATTTTAATGTTAGAATTGGGGAAATTAGTCAACACATGGGTGAAATATACAGAGAAAGCTTTTTCTCCGGATACGATTTAAGAAAATCAAAAGATAAAACCGTCAATCAAAAGGGGATCCAATTTCTACAACTTTGTGACGACTACAACTTGTATATTTTAAATGGCATAACAAAAGGTGATGAGGAAGGGAATTTAACATATGTTACAACAGTTGGAGATTCAGTTAATGATATATGTGCTGTGTCTAAGGAACTACTACGATATACCTATGAATTTAAAGTTGAAGATAAGATATGGTCGGATCATTTTCCCATACTGTTGCAAATTAATGTTGGAACTGACAACAGAATAGAAGAAAAGATGGCGCTCCTACCAAAGTTAATATGGAAGGATAAATATAAGAGTAATTATCAACAAATGATGAGCGCAAATCTTAACAAAATCGCAGCTATAAATGAAATCAGCCTTAACGAAATCTGTGAAATTATTAAGGAATCTTATCCAAAACAAAACAGCCGTAAACCATCTTTTAATCCAAAGCATAAATGGCATAATAATAATTGCAATTTAGCAAGAATTAATACCTTCAAGCTGCTGAAAATCTACAGAAAAACGGGTATTTTAGAAGACAAACGCCGGTATATATCAGCTCAGAAGCATTATAGAGCCATATGTAATAGCAGTAAAGAGGTGTACTACAACAACATGGCTAATAACCTCAATTGTATAAGGAACTCCAAGGAATGGTGGAAAACGGCTAGAGAAATGCGCAACCAACACAATCTTGTATCCTCTAACATAACCCCCGAAGTATTTAGATCCTATTACGAAGGTTTATTAAATAACTCTGAAGAAATCACCCTTATCTATTATGCCCCTTTTTATAAAGAAGATTCTGATTTAGATGGACCGTTTACTATGATCGAACTGAAGAAAATTTTGGCAAGTGTAAAAACTAATAAAGCTCCAGGGGAAGATAGAATCCCTTATGAATTCTTCATGAATGCCACTGATCAATTTCATAACCTGCTTCTAAATACATACAATAGATTGTATACGAATGGAAAAATCGATCCTATATTTTCGAAGACCATTATTTTCCCAATACACAAAAAAGGAGATCTGAATGAAGCATCAAATTATAGAGGCATTTCGTTCATGAACTGTGCAGCTAAGATTTTTATGGGATTAATGAACGAAAAGCTATACAACTGGGTTGAACAGAACAAAATCCTAACCGAATTTCAATCTGGTTTCCGCAAAAATTATGCAACAACCGATAATATATACAATCTAGCATCTATCGTTAACCTAAAATTGAGCGAAAAGAAAAAAGTATATGCTTTCTTTGTAGATTTCAAGGCAGCATTTGATAATATATCGAGACAAGCCCTTATTTATAAGCTTTTTCAAATGGGTATATCATATAAATTCGTTAGATTGGTAGAACAAATGTACAACAATACCCAATCAGCTGTGTGGAACGGAAAAGAAATATCCGAATATTTTGAAACAACGAAGGGTGTTAAACAGGGTTGCCTTTTATCACCATTATTATTCACACTCTACATAAATGATTTGCATGATTATATTGAAGGCGGATTATGTGTGGAATCTATCAATATAAGATTACTTCTATATGCAGATGATATTGTGCTGCTAGCTGATGATATTAAAATCCTACAGAATATGATAGATAAATTAGAATTATACTGCAAAAGATGGAGCTTAGAAGTGAATATAAGCAAATCGGAAATAATGGTTTTCAGAAATGGAGGAAAGCTAAGCAAGTACGAGAAATGGACATACAAAGGCAGGGAGATAAAAATCTGCAACGAATTTAAATATTTAGGAGTAGTATTTACACCCAAAATGAAATTTCATAAACATGTGCAAAACAGAAATAATGAAGCAAAAAACGCAATAAATTCTATATGGAAACAATTTATGGAAAGAAATGATATAAATATGAATAACAAATGGAAGGTATTTTTAGCTGTTTGCAGATCCATTCAAACGTATGCTGCTCAAGTTTGGGGATACTCTTATTTTGAAGAAGTTAATACACTGCAGAGATATCTTTTGAAACGGATTTTGAGAGTACCAAGTTTTACTCCAAACTACGTGTTGATGCTGGAAACAGATGTAGAAGATACCCAGATTTATACTCTGGGATTACATTTGAAGTATATAGAGAAAACACTGTATCACCATGAACCATGCAGGCTCCCGAAACAATTATCTAATATTATATTGGAGAAAAATACATTTTGGGCAAAAGAAATAGCTACCCTGTCGCAAAACTTTAACATACAATGGGACCAATCCACTTCATGTTTAGCTAACTGGAGGGCATTTTGCAAAAATTTACTCAGCAGCATAAAAATGCGACTACATGAGGAGAGACTATGGAGACAACAGAACTGTCAGAGTCTGCGAATTTATAAATATTTGAATCCAAACCGAGCTCAGCTTTACCTGAACGATAAAAATTCTTACAATAAGATCGTATGGATATTCAAAACACGCAGTGGAATGATTCCTTTGGGGTATAATAAATTTGATTCCGATACATCGAGTAGAGAGTGTAAACTATGCAATTTGCGTGAGATCGAAACAATACAACACTTTCTGGGAAAATGTCCTGTACTTCAAGAATTCAGAATGTTATCATTTCAAAGACCAATATTAAATGAGGAAGAGGTGATTAGAGTACTTGATGGCGAAGAAGAAGAAGACTGGGATAGGTTGGCAAACTATATGGAAACCACTTATAAATATAGAAACTTTTTAATGAATGAATTCGATTAACTTAAATTTGTTTTATATATAACGCGATAGACGTAATTATTACATTATCGCAAATTCCAACTACTTCTAAAATTGATTTTTTTGAATCTTGAATGTGGAAATTTTGGCACTTTGTTCACGTGATAATGTCAAATTTATTTGGAGGGAAAAGTGAAAGCAGAACCCAGAACGCACACGCATATTTCCAAAATTATGATATAAAAACTACATAATTGTAAGATGACAAATATTTTAAGAGATTATCGGTCCCGATCATATTTTTTAACAACGATAACATTTTCTCCAAGTAGTGCAATATTTATACATATTTTTTATGTTTACGTATATAATGTACTAGTTTACACTTTTGTACTAACTTATAAATAACTTTTGTTTCAGATCCATACAATTAAAAGTAACGCCTTAGTAAATTCTTTTAGTAAAATTATGATCTTTCCCTCAGTCACTTCAGTAAGTTTTTATAATTAAAATACAATTATAAATAATTTGTTAGTGCATTGACTGCAATTCAATATTTGATTTTTTATTATCTATTAACTTAGGTGTTTTCAAGTTGTACATTTTCTCGTAATCTTCGTTTTCTCTCTAAATAATAAGTACGTCCCTTTTTAGAGTCTATATAATTACTTTTCTGTTATTAGTTTCTTCAGCGAGTTGACCTTTGAGATTACGAAAGCAAAAGTAAATTTAATGGATAAATACATTTAATAAATAAAATGCATACTATGTGGATAATATGTACATTTAAGTAAACTATTTAATTACAGACTACTATCATTGAATCAAGCATTATCAAGCATAAACTACAAACATGAAACATCCTACAATTAATTAAAATAAAATTACAATCAATTCACTCACTCAAGTTATTACATATGACGGCGAGACCCTTTATTTCAAAGAAATGGGAAACTACAAAGGTGGGTATTTACAATGTTAAATTAATTTCTTTATTTTCCTGCAATTCCTGTGCCAATTGATCGTTTAGATTAGGTTTGGGTAGCAGTCCGCCATTCGACTCACTAAGACGTTTTCGTTGCCTTCTAGATGCCTTCTAGTTCCTACCGTTGAACCATCCATATTTCTTTAAAAAGACCAATAACTTGCGAATGTTCGCATCCGCTTAATCAGACAAGTTCTCAAAGAAGTGAGAACCTAAATTGGGCCTCCTTCTGACTACCAGTGCGGGACACACACACAGCAAATGCAAATGTTGTCCATGAACATTCCACTAAGGAACTGGTGTAAACTTCTCACATATCAATGAGTGCCGTCCGATTCAAGGTGCCGCAATGCGACACCTCTTTGGAGAGAAGTTTTACATGGCATAGCACCTCACAAATGTTGCCAGCAATAGGAGGGGAAAACCGCCGCTGAAAATTTTTTCTGATGGTTTTGCTGGGATTCGAACCCAGCCATTCAGCGTCATAGGCGGACATGCTAACCTCTGCGCTACGGTGGCCTCCCACACACACAGCCGTTGTTCTATATTCTCTGCTTTCGCGACATCCCCACAGCAAAAGTCGTTGCTTGCAACCCAGCATGTTTTCCGATTAGACAGTGAAAAACACAGTGACTGAGCGACAGCAAGACCGTAGACCTCTTCAAGTCTAGATTAGGTCACATCATTTTGGTATGCTCACAACCTCCACTTTGTGACCGTCTGTCATTCGATGCTCTTCACTTTTGCCAGTGAAATGAAAAATAATCACAATTGTTTTGTTCGTAGCCCTTTTTACGAAAGTAAGGAGAAATTCTCACATAGCTTTTGATAGGGAATACAAAGAAAATAATATTTTTTACGATGAATAATCTTCTGAAAACCAAAATTAAAACGTTATTATCAACCACATTATCATAACCTCTGAGCGCCGGACGTTTATTAATCATAAGAAGGTCAATTGGGCTGGCTTCAGAGAGTATACCAATCGCCGCTTCAGTGTACTGCCACCCCCCTCGGATGTGCTAGTGGCCGAGAGGAAATTCCGAGACATCATTAACCGCTCGCTTTATACCAGCCGGTCGAATACCCCAAGGGCGGCCCAATTTCCCGGCGCAAGCAGTGGTACTCGCAGACGGGCGTGATGGGATTCGTTGTATGAACCCCACTAATCCCAGAATCAGCGAGCTGAATAAGGAAAGAAACAAGGTTGTCAACGAACATAGGCGGAATGTGTGGCTGGAACACTTGGAGCAATGTATCTTAGGCACCCGTTTAGACAAGCTGTGGTCTACTGTTAAGTCACTCTCGAACCCCAGTAGACGGGATGATGGACCCCAGTCACTTTTGGCGAAGTAACCGTAACTGATCCGAAGAGATGTGCCAGCTTGTTCAACCGTCAATTTATTGTGCATCCCGAGAGGGACAGGGCAAGGAGGAGAGCCATTCGCCGTATTCATGGTCTCCGAGCCGATGAACAGCCATCACAATTTACCGTGGGCGAAGTTACGAATGTCATGCGTGGCGCCAAATCATCTAAGGCGTTGGGCCCCGACGGACTCTCTACATTGATGTTGAAGAATCTGGATTCACCTGGAGTTGAGTACCTTTTTGCTGTCCACAACCTGTCTTTGAATACTCTAATAGTTCCCGATGTCTAGAAAATGGGCAGAGTGATCCCGCTACTGAAGCCTGAAAGGACCCGAGTTTGGGGGAGTCGTACAGACCGATCTCCCTTCTCTCACCTGTGGCGAAAACGCTTGATGCATTACTCCTCCCGAGCCTCGTAGGAGAGTTTCCATTCGCCGAGCATCAACATGGATTTCGAAGACTGCATTGCACAACAACAACTTTGCATGCCATCACCGCACACATTTGCCGTGGCTTCAATCAGCCCAAGCCATGTGATAGGAGGGTCCTCGTGCCACTGGACCTATCGAAGGCATTCGACAGGTCCAGGTCCATGCCAAATTATTTGAGGACATCGCCAACACGTCCCTCTAGTCAGGCCTGAAACGATGGGTCACGAATTAAATGTGTGGTCGCCAGTCATTTGTGAAATTTAGGGATAAGAAGTCGAAGCACCGTAGAGTGAAACAGGGAGTTCCCTAAAGTGGTGTGATATCTCCGGCATTGTTTAAAATCTACCTATCCTCCATTCCACCCTCTCCAGACGGCATAGAGATCGTATCATATGCGGTCGATTGTACGATCATGGCATCAGGCCCCCACACATTGATGACATCTGCGATAGGTTGAACGTCTACCTCAACGAACTTGCCTCATATTTCGCTGCAAGAAATCTGAAGATATCCGCCACCAAATCTGCAGCCACATTGTTCACTACAAATACGCGTGAGGTGAATACTGAGCTGACTGTGATGGTCGATGGAGAAATGATTCCGACCATCAAGTGTCCCAAAATACTTGGCGTCACCTTGTTGACCACATACAAAGCAATTGGCCGGTCTATGGTAAGTTATGCAGCGCCAGTGTGGTCTCGTCAACTTTGTGACGCGCAGTGGAATAATATTCAGATCTGTCAGAATGCCGCCCTCCGAACTGCGACGGGCTGTCTTCTCAGTTCTCATGTGGACCACGACAATGATCCTACCAGTGCGAAGACATAACTACATGCTGTCTAAGCAATACCTTTTGGGCTGTTATCGCAGAGACCATCCAAATCATCATCTTGTGGATAGATATCCACCGCCCAGAAGCCTTAAGGAAGATGATCTACATGATCTAGAGCGTGAGGTTCAGCGCTACAAGAGAGAATCTCTAGGTCAAGCGGCATATCAAGCAGGTCTAAACAACATTCATGCAGACATGGTAGCAGGTGCGGTAATTGGCTACCGGGTGAATGTAGTCCTAGGAGAACGACCGCCTCTCATTGCACCTGAAGAAATGGACCTCCCCCGGCAAACCAGAGTAGTTCTGGCTCAATTACGTTCCGCCAAATACAGCCGCCTCAACTCCTACAGAGCAAGGATTGATGCCGACCTATTTAACTCAGACCCAGATCCCTGTGGACGCACCCCTATCTTAGTCGCAGAGTTCCTGGGTCTTGACACTCAACAGAATCAATCAGAATCAACAACAACAGAGAGACTAATGAATTGATCCAACTTGATTTCAATATATTTATAGCGTGTATTCGTCCGGATATGAGCAGAGCATTGCATTATAAATAAATTATAAAATATCAATTGATATTCGCATACAAATAATCTAGTAAATCGTAAAAAAGAAGAAAAGCTTTTAGCTGTTTGTGATTTAAGGGTGCGCCATACATGTAAACGTAATGAGAGCGACTTTGCGCAATGCTGTTTAATCAACACAAATTAATAAGCTAGCAAAATGTAATGAAGTACATAGCTATTAAAATTAACTGTTTTTATTAGCAATTATCTTTACTTCATGTCGCCGCATGAAGTGACGAATTCTACAACGCCTATTACGTCACCCTGTTACGAAAACAAAATTTGATTTGAGCCAGGGATGGAATATGGTGGTTTGACATGAAAACTGTATGGGCTATCCACAAAATAGAGATTCCTAGTAAAATCAAACACGAATGGACAATCAATTCTATGGCTATCTGATCCTGTGGCAGGTGTTCCGACATCAGAGTACATTTTTCCCTCCCTATAGCATATCTCGCACCCCTATCTTAGTCGCAGAGTTCATAGTCATCCCGGCCGATACGGGATGACTATGAGCACCACACAGGCTGGAACTTTGAGCTTCGACTTGTGTGGTACCCATCGTTATCACGGGAAGCTTAGCTGAAAGCTCAATCGCATTTGAGTGAATAGAATAAGCCGGATCGCATATAGTGAAACCATATTCTAAAGTACTACGCACAATTGTAATATATAATTGTTTAGTTATCAAGGGATTTTTACATTTTTTTTTTTTCAGCAAAAAAAAAAAACAACAAAACTAACCTATTAAAATAATTTAATAAACTATTAAGTTAGGAAATTGAACATTCCATTTCGCCATGTTTAGGAACACAATCCAAAACTAAGGCCACAGCTCGTGCCATATATGTCATGGTGCCAAAACTGCCACTTGGGGCACTGTCGTATAAATGCTGGCAAATGTAAGCAGCTCCACCACAAAGCAACATGCCCGAAGCTGCTTGATGCTGTTCTTTTCCATCCTTTGACTTGGCACAACATAGAGTGGCATCACCTTGCACTTTGCGTTGATCTTCCAGAAATAGTTGATTTGCCTTGTGAACCAAATGCTCGACATAGATAACATTTCCCAGATTGGGTACTAAATTGTGCTCGGTGACGAGAGTTAACACCATTAGGGCCTCCACCACCAATTGACGATATTCTGGTTGGGGAATTTGATTTAGAGCCGTCTCAACTTCCAAAGCAAATTTCAACTCTCCAGGAGTCATTTCTTGAGTTAAACTTTGTTGCAATATACGACCTTCAATAGCCAAACCTTGGCATTTTTCCAAAACACTCCAGACACGAGAATAGAAATCACTATATATACTATAACAGCACCTTTGCCGGAAGCTGATCTAAGGCAATTGATACATGATGCCTATGGTGATGATGAGAGTACAGCCATGTTAACTCAAGAACTAATGGTCTATTTGGCCATGTTTATACGCACAGAGCCCCAACTCTTCCATGAGATGTTACGTTTGCGTGTTGGTCTTATTATTCAAGTTATGGCCAAAGAATTATCGCGCACCCTTAATTGTGATGGTGAAGCTGCTTCCGAACATTTGTTGAATCTATCTCCATTCGAAATGAAAAACCTCCTATATCACATTTTAAGTGGCAAGGAGTTTGCAGTTAGCAGTGTTGCTCGTGGAAATCTCTCCATTGTAAGTTGCAAATCGAGTCGTGTAAGTAAGAAATCTCAAATTGGTTTGGGTGATCCCGAAGGTGAGGATGCCATTATTGCCACTATTGATGATCGACAAGGTCAATGGTTGCGCCGCCGACGTTTGGATGGTGCTTTAAATCGTGTGCCCCGTGATTTCTATTATCAAGGGATTTGGTCGAACAGGATTCCCAAATCATGAATAGAATTCACATACTTCACTATACAATCATTCAAATAATAACTTGTATCATCTTCTTGAGCCGAAAGAAAGACATATGTTTACATTTCAAAGTGTTAAGTTCCAACAAGTTTGTATTGCACCATTTATAAAACACGTTGAGATCAGATTCCAATATGCATTGGTGTGCCGCCTCATTAAAGAATAGAAAAATTTTATATCATCTGCATACATTAGAACCTTACACTGAAAATCCGAGAGTAAATGTGAATTTTATGGGCCCAAGGCCTTAAAACGGCTGATCGGTCTATATGGGGGTTAAGAAAATATAGTCCGATATAGCCCATCTTCGATACGGGATGACTATGAGCACCACACAGGCTGGAACTTTGAGCTCCAACTTGTGTGGTGCCCATCGTTATCACGGGAAGCTTAGCTGAAAGCTACCGGGCGCGTCTACAGGTTGCGGATGGTGGAAAGCTCTGTTTTTATGCGGAGTAGCTGCAAATGCGGCCGCGGGCAGTCAGCGATTTTCGAGAGGAGAGTGTCAGTGAGGAGTCAGGTGGCACTGGCTCTTAATTAAATACTGAGTGCCAATGATACTAGAGATGACAAGGCGAGTTATTGGCGCCTTCAAATAACCAATGGCCAACATCAGCGTCTGTTTCCAGGTTGGGGGCGGCTGGCGGCGAGCGTCGGATCTTGGAGCAAGCGGCTCGCCACAACGAGGGATATATGCAATCCCACAAAGCCATGCGGTTTAACCCGCCCCCGAAAAACTGAGAACTACTATGAAAAACAAAGAAATAGTAAAAACGGACCCCCCCAACGGTAACGACTCACGCTAACAAAAAAAGTACCATGATTTGCGGATCTGCACCTGGAATGTCCGCACTCTTTATAGAGAACGTGCAGTATACGCGCTGGCGGATGTATTAGAGAAGTACAAGACAGACGTAACCGCCTTACAGGAAGTGCCATGGACTGGGAATGGCGTCACTACAACACCAAACGGTGACGAACTATACTATAGCTGCCATAACACGAGGCATGAATTTGGCTGCGGATTTGTGGTTAGTCGAAGACTGAAACACCTAGTCTCCAGCTTTACTCCGGTGGATGAGAGGCTAGCCACAATCCGCATAAAAGCCAAATTCTTCAACATCAGTCTTATTTGTGCCCATGCCCCGACGGAAGACAAAGACGAGCAGACCAAGGATATTTTCTACGAGCGCCTAGAGAGAGAATATGACCGCTGCCCCGCCCATGATATTAAAATCGTTCTGGGAGATTTTAATGCGAAAATAGGGAAGGAAGAAATTTTTGGTCCAACAGTCGGAAAGTTTAGCCTCCACGAGATAACGCCCAGTAATGGGTTGAGGCTGATAGATTTCGCCCCGGCAAAAAACATGGTAGTTAGTAGCACCAGATTTCAACATAAAAATATCCACAAAGCCACATGGCTGTCACCCGATCAAAACACGAGAAACCAAATTGATCACGTTGTGATAGATGGAAGGCATTCATCCAGCGTGTTAGATGAACGATCAATCCGTGGAGCGAATATAGATTCGGATCATAACCTTGTTGCAGCAAAGGTTCGCACCCGTTTGAACATGGCGAGGAAAGTACGATCTGACACTGCACGGAAGCTGGACATTGAAAAGTTGCAGACACAACAAATGGCAGCGGCATACTCCACTCGACTGACCCAACTGCTTGATGAAAGCACTCCTTGTTCCGATGATATAATAGCGCAGTGGCAAACTATTGCCCACTCCATGGAAAATGCCGCGAAATCCGTACTTGGGTACCGAAAGCCTCCTCCAAAAAACTCATGGTACGACCAAGAGTGTCGAGATGCTAATGAAGCCAAGAATGCGGCATATAGAGCAACCCCGCAATCAGTAGCAACGCGCCAGATGAAGGAGAGGTATCGGGAGAAAAGGAGAGAGGAGAAACGTCTATTCCGCAGAAAGAAAAAGGAAATGGAAAGACATGAGTGCGAGCGAATTAAAATGTACAGGAGTCAGAATGAAGTCCGGAAATTCTACCAAAGAATTAAACACCAAACCGATGGCTTTGGTGCAGGCACATCCTCCTGCAGAGACAAAGAAGGAAATCTGGTAACTGACACAGACAACATGCTGAGGATATGGAAAGACCATTTTACCCAACTGCTAGTGTCCGATGTTGGCGGGGAAGAGGATACCGCAGAACCAATCCCTGATGATGGTATAGAATGTTTACCTCCTTGTCAGAATGAGGTCCAAGTAGCAGTAACCCGACTAAAGAACAACAAGGCAGCAGGAGCCGACGGGTTACCCGCTAAACTATTTAAGACCGGAGGCGACACGCTGATAAGGCGTATGCATCAGCTTATCTGCGCAATCTGGCTAGAAGAACGCATACCCGATGATTGGAAACTCAGCATACTATGTCCCGTACACAAGAAAGGAGACAAGACGGAATGTGCCAACTACAGAGGAATAAGTCTCATTCCCATCGCATACAAGATACTCTCGAGCGTACTGTGTGAAAGATTAAAACCTAAAGTCAATGAGATAATTGGGCCTTATCAATGCGATTTTAGACCTTCGATACTCCTTTACGTTCAAAGGTATTTCAAGCCATGTCTGAGTTTGGTATCCCTGCAAAATTAATAAGGCTCTGCAGGATGACACTTGCTGATACGCGTTCCTCAGTAAGAATAGGAAAGAATCTCTCCGAACCATTTAATACCAAACGAGGTTTCAGACAAGGAGACAGACAAGATTATACGAGATGCAGATGTGAATAGATATGGCACACTAATCACAGGAGAGCACATGCTACTTGCCTATGCCGACGATATCGATATCACAGGAAGTAGTAACTGCAGCCTTTGAAAGAATCGAAAGAGAGTCAGTGAAAATGGGTCTGGCAGCAAATGGAGATAAGACGAAATGGATGGTCTCCACTCCCAAAAAGCCTTGTACAACCGAGCAGATAAAGAACATGGAGAAAGTTGGGAATCACAACTTTGACTTAACTTTATCTACCTCGGCACCGCCGTAACCGAAACGAATGACACCAGTTTTAAGATAAAGCGAAGAATAATACTGGCAAACAGATGCTACTTTGGACTAAGTAAGCAGTTTAGAAACAAGGCCATCTCTCGACAGACGAAGACTACACTTTACAAAACACTGATACTACCCGTGCTTTTATATGGTTCTGAAGCATGGGTACTTGTGAAAGCAGATGAGGCAGTGCTTGGAGTATTTGAGAGAAAGATTCTTCGTAAAATATATGGACCAGTTTGCGTTAACGGAGAATATAGGCGACGTATGAACCACGAGCTGTATGAGCTGTATGACGACGATAGCAGAGTTACACGCATCAAAATACAACGGCTGCGTTGGCTAGGTCATGTTGTCAGAATGGATGAAGAAGCTCCAGCAAAGAAGTCTTTTGAAGGCAAACACGGTGGTACACGCAAACCGGGAAGACCAAAAGCCCGATGGAAAGATCAAGTTGTGGGAGACATCTCGAAACTTGGTGTCAGAGATTTTAGAATGAGCGCAGAAGATCGAGGCGCTTGGAACGCTATTCTACGTTCGGCTTGTGGAAGAAATATTTTGTCATAGCCAATTAAAGTAAAGTATAGCATATCTCACTACGCCTTTGGCGATTGTCAGAACTACTTACATATCTGGGCTTGCTCTTTCGTTAACCTTCATCCATCATCATAAGAAAGACTTATTGTATTAAACGTTCATTTTAAATATTTATTCTTATTAAACGTAGAATGAGATAAACAATTTATGTTATATAACTTAAATCTAGTATTATTCCCAAAAAATGTACAAATTTTTTAAGGTAATTAAATATTTTGGAAAAAATTCACGTATAACTTTAATTCATATGTACGTAGAAAGTTTTGGGGTCAAAAGATTATTGGTATGTAGTAACAGTATGGATATAACTAAAATTTTTAAATTATGTGTATAAAGGACAATTCTGGGTATAAATTACAATGAGGGAATGATGGACAATTTTGATAGCTTATAATATTTTTGCTTACATTTCTTGCATTTGGTTTCTAGTGTAATGTTTAGGGGTCGATTATGGATGGCAACTCAACTATAGTTGCGTTGCCAGAAGATAAAATTATGAAAAAAAAAATAGTATAAAGTTGGAAATTTTTATTAGTTTCATTAAATATCAGTGTTTTGAACGTTCAGCTACTAAGTAAATTGTAAAAAATTATGCAATATGCTTGTTGGCAACTCAACTGAAGTTGGGTTGCAATCCATAATCGACACATTAGTTAAATTGAATTTATCGATAAAACCAGGTAATCAATTCTCGGTTGCGCCAACTGCAGCAGCACTCTCTGGCACTTGTTTTTGTTTTGATGGGCAAGTTCTGGCCAAATTCTTATCCATCTCATTCTACTGCTGCGGAAAGGGTTAATACGTTGGCAACTCAACTGAAGGAAATAATTTATATGTTTTTTTTTAATAATTCCTTTTAATAACTTTTTGTTGCTGTTTATTTTTCGCTCTGGGGCTGTATTTTGATTGTACCGTTTAATACAATTTCTTCTTCGCGAGTGAATTATCTGTTCTTTTTTTTGATGCAACTGTCTACCCCATCTTAAATTGCTTTTCCGATAACTAACTAAATTTCACTGTTGATCGAATAATTTTAGGACGAACTTTATACTAAGCACTTGAAATTACTTTTCTTGTAAAAACTAAAGTTCTTCAATGACTATAATGGTTAACTTTTCGCGTGGGGCTAAACGTTAACACGCCGATGGTACTTTTTTATATCACTGTCACCCAGCAGGTGTCTGCAAAATGCGATTTGTAGCTACTTATAGTTTCAAAATTCAATGTCAAATCCTCCTCCTTTTTTGTATCTATTTTCTAACGGTCATGGAAACCAGCTTATCGATGAAAGTACATGGAATGGAATAAAAATTTAGATCTCACCTGTTTACTCGATATTATGCGATGAAATATCGATCATGGTGTAACACCATTATTCCTTTAAGGTGACCGTTACTGATTGTGAATGCAAGACTAAAATTCAAATTATAACTGCAAATAGCCGAGGGTCTAGAAAACTCAAATTCACTACAGCGTCCGCTCCTTTACCTTTAAATTTATAATTTATTTTGAAATTTTCTTCTTATAAACACTATGAGCGGTATATTCATTTTTTTTTACATTACGTTTGCAAAATCAAGCAATATTCAACTCCGAGTATATGTTTTCTTTATCGCCGTCTATATTGAACTTTATCTTCATAAATTCCCAATTTATATCGATCTCCAGATTTACCGTCTCGAGCTCATGAAAGGCGCATTTTTATACCCTCCCTTCATTATATGATGAGGTTATACTAATATAGTCATTCCGTTTGTTGCACCTCGAAATAGTGATTTACGACCCTATAACGCCCCTACATGGCTCAATTTTTACTCGATTTGGCTGAAATTTGTCACAATGACTTCTACTGTGACTTCCAACATTCAAACCAAGAATCCGTTCATAACCTGACATAGATTTCATGTAAACAATATCTCGATTCGACTTCTAGAGTCAGTACGGTAAGCAATTCTTATCTATTCGTTAGGGTAAGACTTTTTTACAACCTCATATCCCTGCATCATATTTTGATGTGATTTTATTTAAGATTAGATAATATCTCACATTTAAGGAGATTCGATAAAAAAACCTCACACACAAAATGATTTTAAAATTTTAATTTTGGCATTTTGGCCTTTTTTCACAGTCACTGTAATCATTTATATAATTGAACAGAAGCTTTAGATCCACATATATGTAAAATCATAAAACACCACAGGAAGTTTAATATCCACCTTGTCTTTGGAGAGGATGAATCTTAGAGGGAGGTTTTCCATGTTGAGGCAGGAGTTTTGTAGGTCTGCAATAACTTTGGTCGCCCGCTCACAGCAGTGGTTCCTCCGGCAACACAAGAAGAACTAGAAAGGCAGGAGAGTTCCATCGTTCATTTCAGATGTTTTGTATCTGGTTAAACTTTACAAAAGCGACAAATATAGGCAAAGAACCTAATATTGGAACATCGGGCAGTGCAGGAATGGTAGACTTAATACAGCCTAACGAACAGGGACTTGATGATGCAAAGACTCTAATATTAAAACACTAGCCAAAGAACAAGGAACAGACGATGAGACCATCACCCACTTCCAAGAAGCCCATCTAATGGAGGACCAATGATTGAGGTCATCCAGATAAACCTCCACCGGAACGAGACAGCTACTCACGCTCTGTTGGAGAAAATCAGCAAGGGTAAGATTCATATTGCCTTGATTCAAGAGCCATGGACGACCCGGAACAAATTTTCTGGACTGAACCATATCAACTACTAATGGGTTGCGGCCAGAGGGATCTGGGTCTGAGTCGAGTGGGTCTGGCTGAGCATTTAGGTTAGGTTGAAAAGAGGCTGCAGATATGCCCGTAATCGGCTTGTTGTGCGCTCTTAAAACTAATAAGTAACCTCGAAAAAGTAAATTTTAAGTTAGGAATTTCGTGCTACTTACAAAATACTTAATTGTTTTCCATACCACTCCCCTAACTTGGTTCATGTCGGGTATCCTGTCCCCACCTAAGTACCGGTATCTGTTAGTCGCGAAAGCCGGGCAATGATATAGGAAACGCTCCAACGTCTTATCATCTTTCCCACATGCTATCACTTGACGCACCGATTTTGAATAAGTGATCTCGTACGACACCAAAAGCTATACTGACCTCCTTCTTACTTCCTTTCAGTAATAGCCTCTTCTTCTCACGATCGGGATCACCCCATAGGATTTTCGCCGTCCTACCTACCTTCACTGCCACATCGTCTGCATTTTCAATCCCCCTTACTCCGTTATCCGTTATCAGCTGCATCAAACGGAACGTAATAGAGCCAGAACTACTCTGATTTGCCGGGGGAGGTCAACCGAAAGGCTTCGGGTTAACCAAGTTCATCGACGGCAGTTCTCTGGCCTTCACTGCCACATCGCCTGCCCTTTCAATTCCCCTTACTCCGTTATCCGTTATCAGCTGCAACAAACGGAACGTAATAGAACCAGAACTACTCTGGTTTGCAGGGGGAGGTCAATTTCTTCAAGTGCAATGGGTTGCTGTCGTTCTCCAAAGACTACATTTACCCGGTAGCTATTTACCGCTTGATCAACAAGATGATGATTTAGATGGTCTCTGCGGTAACAGCCCAAAAGGTATTGTTTAGACAGCATGTAGTTATGTCTTCGCACTGGTAGGATCTTTGTCTTCTGATGGATGTGGTCCGCATGAGAACTGAGGAGACAGCCCGTTGCAGTTCGGAGGGCGGCATTCTGACAGATCTGAATATTATTCGACTGAGTGTCACAGAGCTGGCGCTGAACAACTTAACACACACCGGCCAATTGCTTTGAACGTGGTCAACAAGGTTTCTTTGTGTGTACCCCAAGTGCTGCCAGCAAGTGACTTGAGGACCTTGTTTTCACTTTTGACTTTATCGTAAATTGCTATGGCATGTGGGGAGAATGTGTAAGTGTTTAAAAGTGACGCCAAGTATTTTGGAAATCTGGGTGTCCGCCTCTCTCCAAAGAGGTGTCGCACTGCGGCACGCCGTTCGGACTCGGACTCGGATATAAAAAGAAGGCCCTTTATCATTGAGCTTAAACTTAAATTGGACTGCAATCATTGATTTATGAGAAGTTTGCCCCTGTTCCTTAATGAATTGTTCATGGACAAAATTTTCAATATTTGCTGAAGATTGGTGGCAGATATCCTCAGATTTCTTGCAGCGAAATATGAGGCAAGTTGGTTGAGGTAGACCTGGTGGGGGCCTGATGCTATAATAGTCCGCCAATGTGAAACAACCATAGAGTGTGTTGAAACAACCCCAACCAACCAACAAAATCGAAACAATAACACAGCACTCATATCAAGCAACGACATTTATAACACCCTTGAAATACTAAACATCGATGGACTTTACAACACTGCAATAGCTCGTGAATTTTTCAACAACTCAACCATTTTACAACGCATCAGCCACAGCAGGAACACGCGGAGCGTCATCTGGAAAATACGAAGTTCCTAAATTTCGCAACGAACATGGAAAATATTCTCTGGAAATAACTCTACCAAATTTTTTAAACAAATTGCCACAAAATATCATTAATAATAACAATAGCTTTGAAAGATTTAAGATGATAAAAAATTTTGTAGTATCACACTAAATTTTCTGAATTATTCCTTTTTTCTTGTTTTTTGTTCTCTTTTTTGCGATTTTAAACAATTTAAATTTATTTAATTTTTTCTTTTTTTTTCAATTTTTCTCTTTTTTCAATTTAATACATATTTGTTACATATAAAATAGAACATAAGAAATTTTTTAATTTTATATTCATGAAAAAAAAAAAAAAAAATAAGTTTAAATGAAACGAATAAATATATTACAGCTTGGCTGATATACATCGTGCAACCAACCCGATATGGTTTCGTGGGATATTGTAATAAGACACATTGTAAAATATTTTGCAATGTGCCACATGCCAATTTTAAATAATTAAAAAAAAAAATAATAGATCTCTGTGCCGTTTGGGGGGGGGGGGGGGGGGGGTGGAATGGAGGATAGGTAGAGGTTAAACAGTGCCGGAGGTATCACTCCGCCCCGGGGAACTCCCTGCTTCACTCTACGGTGCTTCGACTTCTTATCCCAGAATTCCACAAATGACTGGCGACCACACAGATATTTCGCGACCCAGCGCTTCAGGCCTGGCTAGAGGGACGTGTTGGCGATGTCCTCAAATAGTGTCGAATACCTTCGATAATAAAATAAAAAAAAAATATGATAGATCTCTATGCCGTTTGGGGTGGTGAAATTGAGGATAGGTAGTGGTTTAACAGTACCGTACTACCACATGGCCTGGGCTGATTGAAGCCACGGCAAATCTGTGCGGTGATGGCATGCAAAGCACTTGTTGTGCTATGCAGTCTTCGATACACATGTTGATGCTCGGCGAATGGAAATTCTCCTACAAGGCTCGGGAGGAGTAATTCCTCAAGCGTCTTTGCTACTGAGACCTCGGATACGGCGAATGGCTCTCCTCCTTGCCCTATCACTCTTGAGATGCACAATAAATTGACGGTTGAACAACCTGGCACATCTCTTCGGATAAGTCACGGTTACGACTGAGGTCCTGTCGTCCCGTCTACCGGGGTTCAAGATTGACTTAACAGTAGAACATAGCTAGCCTTAACCGTTTCCTAAGTTACATTGCTCCAAGTGTTCCAGCCACAAATTCCGCCTATGTTCGTTGACTACCCTGTTTATAACCAGATTCAGCTTGCTAATTCTGGAGTTAGTGGGGTCCGTACAACGAATCCCATCACGCTTCATTGAAGCGGCGATTGGTGCACGCTCTAAACCCAGTCCAATCGGCCTTCTTCTGGTTGATAAACGTCCGGAGCTCAGAGGTAATAAAATCGGGTGGTCGGTCGATGGTGAGAATTATGGGCAGGTGGTCTGACCCCAAAAAGATGACGGCTTGCCGGGCTACGTCACTCTGGAGTTCAGGGGATGCAATGAGAATGTCTGGCGAGCTGCTGCACCTCCTCGTGATGTGGAGCCTTCAATCTGCTCTGCCAAAGCCATGCCACGCTGGTCGTTACCTAGGCGAGAATGCCATGAAATGTGATGCGCATTAAAGTCCTCTAGAACCAGACAATTATGGCCAGATAGTAACCCACTAATGTCCGGTTTGTAAGCTTGGTCCTTAATTGAGACACAGCTACCAACCTGCGGTATGTACACGTTGTATAGCTGTATCTCGGCAGTACCGGACCTGACTGCTATCCCAATGTACTCCATGTAGGGGTCACTAGCTCCAGGCGCAGGCGAGATGGGTCTATACTGTACGGAATGGTGCATCACGATCAGCGATCCTTACGTAGCACATTGTATCCGTGACAACTGTGCAAGCTGCAGATGTTGGTCAGCGTAGTTTCCTGGATCGCTGCAACCAATATGTTCTTCTGACTCATGGAATCCAGGATCTCGTCGATCTTGCCACGGAGACCGTTGCAAATCAATTGCATAAATGATACACTTTCCGGCACTAGCCAGACAATATTGAGGCTGGGATACTGCTGTTGCGTATATTGACGCACTGGAGTCGTCGGGGGGTTACATAGTCCAACGACGAGGACGCAGAAGGCGACGACGCTTGTGACCCATTGCTGGCTATGTTCGGACAGCACCTTGCAACATATTCAGTAGTGATGTAAGGCCAGAGCAAGATCGGAAATGAACTCACTTTATGCATACCTAACATCACTTTATCTGCCTTTCGACTGTCCAACACCACCACCCACCTGAAGATGCAACGGCTGGTGAGGAAAGCAAAACAGACAAGAAGCGAGGTACTAATAGGGTGCGATGCGAACTCTCAACACATTTCGTGGGGTAGTATGAACACTAATAAGAGGGCCCAAGCGCTGGCAGAGGCCTTGAATACTAACAACCTAATAACACTGAATATTGGTAACACCGCTTCCTTTGTTAATATTATTAGGGAGGAAGCTTCCGGAATAAGCTGAAAACAACCTGGACAAAATTCGGAAGACTACTCAGAAGAAGTCTTGGAGGAGGTAATTTAGATTGTCCAAGCAAATAAGACATTGACGAAAATGTTAACAGGATTACGACTACTCTAGTGGGGTCATTCAAAGATAGTTGTCCTCTTCAGGAAAGGAAATCAGACCACGAAAAACCATGGATGATCGGGGAGATTCGCAATATTGGGAAAGAGATGTGCATACTGTTTAACAGAGCACATCATATAAAAGCGGAAGTATATTAAGGAATACAATAAAATTAACAGAGCGGCAAAACGTGCATCCTGGAAGCTTTTTACAGAAGCGTGATTAGACCAATACTTACTTACGCCTCAGTAGTTTGGTGGACTGGTGGAGAAAACGTGCAACTTTAGGACCATACAACAAGTACAGAGAGCATGTTGTCTTGGGATAGGCGGAGCGATTAGGACCACGCCTACAAGGCCACTGGAGACAATTCTAGGTATCCGACCCATAGACATATAGATTAAATGTGAGGCAGCCACTGGGGCTATGAGACTTAAGGCGATGGGAGAATGGATTGAGGATGAGAGCAGCTCATACCATCGTGGTAAAATCAAGGTGACGGTAGGAAAACTGGAAGAAAGGGAAGAGGTTTACCTGAAATGAACTTTGAGATCGAGTGCGAGGCAATGCTGCCAGCGGCACAGCCTTGGATTGACGGAACCCTAGCTAGGGAACAGAGTGAGCCTGGAGGTTTACATTGAGAACCCACGGACTGAGATCTATTTTAGACTGCCTGGCCACAATACGGTCCTGCTGGTGGAGATCCGAGCGATCACTTAATACGTGCGTTTGTTTGGCTGCAGTTGTCATACCTATAATGCTATATGGTGTTGTGGTCTGGTGGACGGCGCTTTAAAAATCCACCTACTGTTCAATACTTGACCGGATCCAAAGGACGACACCATCTAATGCACTGAATTTAATACTACATCTTATGCCTCTGGACATTGTGGCTAACCAAATTGCAGCGACCACTGCCGTGAGGTTAATGGAGCTCTCTAATTAGTCATGTGGCGGCTACGGACACTGTGTTATCCGATGTTACAGGCAGTGTGGAATACACCCTACCTGAGCCGCTTTTTGATAAAAATTACTGTACCACTATTCCTGATAGAATGGATTGGATTGGATAGATTATATAGACTTCTATACGGATGGTTCCAAACTAAACGAACAGGTGGGCTTTGGGGTGTACTCTAAAGATCTAGAACTAGTCATGTCGAAAAGGTTACCCGACCACTGCAGTGTGTATCAATTAAGGAAGTTGTGGAATGGCTAAGATATAATGTCATTACGACGATTGGCATAAATATCTTCTCAGACAGCCATTAAATCCCTGGAAGATGTATTTCAGAAAGCAAAACCGCACTCGACTGTCGCAGATCTCTCAACGAGATGGCTGAACAGTTAAAAATTCACCTGTTCTGGGAGCCGGGCCACAGAGATATCCCAGGGAATTGTAAAGCGGATGAGCTTGGGAGACTAGGAACTACCTTACACATTCCAGAGATACTGGAATCTGTGGGTGTGCTTCTAGCGACATGTAAGCTAAGTTTTCAGGATTAGGCCCGAAGGGTAACGAATGATAGATGGTCATAAAGAGCATTCCAAAAATATGTAGCCTAATCTAGACTTGAAGAGGTCTACTGCTTTGCTGTCATTGGCCGCACTAGCAGTCAGAAGGAGTTCCACCTAAGGTTCTCATTACTTTGAGAACCTATCTGATTTAGCGGATGCGAACATTCGCAAGTTATTGGGCTTTTTAAAGTGATCTGGATAGTTCAACGGTAGGAACTAGAAGGCATCTTCCTTCTTAAAGGACAATAACAACCAGGACGGTAAGGTCACGAACAGTCTTGCAGTGTAAGAAGGAAACTAACGCTTTCTCTGAGGATGGCACAATCCGCATCGTTTGGGTGCCGGGGCATAACGGAGTAAGGGGGAATGAAAGTACAGACGATTTGGAAGTGAAGGCCGGAGAAATGCCGTCGATAAACTTGGTTAACCCGAAGACTTTCGAGTCGACGCAGTCCGATTTAAGGGCGTGGCAACAAACGCATGTAACACTGTGGAACAGCGAAAATCCTTTGGTGTAATCCGGACGTGAGGGGACGACGCCATTACCGAAAGATGTAAGAAGAAGATCAGTACAGCTTTTGGTGTCATAACGAGACCAATAGGACTACAAGCTCACTTATGCAAAATCGGTGCGGCAAGTGATAGCATGTGGGAAAGAGGATGTGACTTTGGAGCATTTCCGCCTATCTCCTTAATTTGAGTTTTACCATTTCTGAAGGCTGTTTTCTATTCATTATAATTGCTCATCAATTCCCGCTCAAAAAAGTACTTGATGTTTAATGATCTAGTCGATCCATAGAGATCATCCTCGATGACAACGCGAAGAACGCGATCCAGCACATGGTGCTGGCAACTGATGAACTTAGGCGTGGGGTGACCTTTCTCTTCGAACATTTATTGGAGTCGAACTAAAACGCCTGTCTTTTTGTCGGTATTCACGTTTGTTGTATCGGCAACAATCATCACAATTGATCCAAACAGATTGAACTCATCTAACTCATTCTAGAGTCCTTCTGCGATTGTTGGAGCTTTCCTATCATTTGATTTCTTTGGATTCATTCATGAGCATCACGGCCTTATATTCAACGCTTTCAAGGTGTTTCCCGTCATTGTGCATTCTCAACTTCTCCAGATAAAACGTGCTTGCCAAGTTCTCCTTCATCCAAGCAGCTTTCAAGTATATAGCCTTGTGAATTCCTGGCTGGTATGGGGTTGGGATTTCAATGCCTCAGCGAAAAGCTGGTGACAGACTGTTGCTGCTCCGTGGGGCTACAGCTTTGAGCTTGCAACAAGGCGTTTTGAAATGTCTGTTGAGTTATGCTTCCTTTGTCTCGTTGATGTTGCATTGTAATCCTCCCAAGGACTATCTGTACTGTTGTCGAATGAGTCCGGGCTACTTTCGGAACAATCAAGTATCGCTGAGTAAGTAAGTGTGGAAACAGTCGCTGCCATTGCCATCTTACGCTTGGATGGGTGGATGGTATTGTCACCAGTAACCAACGGAACTTGATTTACCTTCAATTATTAAGCCTTGGTGTCGTTTATTAATAATACAATTTTTTTATAGGACCGATTTCAGCAAAAAAAAATTTTTCTTATTTAAATCAAGATTATAGTTTTTTCTGTGTATTTTTTCCGATTTCCCTCTTATCCAACATTGGGAAAATATTTGAGCACGTGCTACACAGAAAAAATGAAAAACATAGTTCAATTAAGAAATTTGTACATTCAATAAAAAAATTCGTTGAAATCGGACCTATAAACGAATTTGCATTATTGACCAATAAATTTGTAATTTGGATTTATGACAAGCTCAAAAATCCAATCAAAGCAGTTATTAAACCAATTTATTTGTAAGTTGTCCGTTTTCTCAAATAATATTTTTACCAATTTAATAAAAGAAAATAATTGATATTTTTTGCATTATTAAAACAAATTTTATTTTATTAAATTAAATTGCTGATAAAATATGTAAAATACTGCTTTAAAATATTTATTTTTTAATTTATATTTTTTAAAAGGAGAAGAAAAATCGCCTTTCCTTTATGAGCCTCTCTTCATTGTCGTGGATACCGTCGGTGAAAAGAATAATGAACAAAAAAATATATGTACAATACATATTAAAGTGAATCGTAACAAATACCAATCTTAGCTTTTTGCCCACAATACCACTAAATCTAGATCCACGTGAAGGAATACTGCATTTGTTTCCTTCCGTAATCAGCGTCGTTTTCCAAGCGATTCCCCTGTTATATGCGTATGATTGTCTTATGTATATATGCCCACGATATATCTTCCGAAATCGGTCTTGAAAAAGCGGCTGTACACCTGAGACTCATTTATGACTATTATAACAAGTGGAGTAATAAAATAAACGCTACCAAATATCCGGAATGCCTCCGTCAAATGTCCAAATTTGTGCTACAACTGAGTAGGACACTTTGCCTTTCCCTAAATGGCGTCATCATTCCTGTTAAATCCAAGGTCAAACATCTTTGCATTACTTTTGACAAGATGCTAAAGATCAGCATGTATGCCAGAGAAGTACTGCAAACGACAAAAAGGATTCTAGGGTCATTTTCATACATTCTAAATAGTGAGTTACTGCTCCATAAGGTGGAAATCAGACCGGTGCTAACCTACGGCTTTGGAATTTGGTTCACCATATCTCCTACAGTGGCCAAAGAAAGGAAAATCCTGAGAAAATGTGTGAACAAGTATTGTTATGGCATCGAACAACTCTCTTCATCCTTGTTTTTGATCGAGTAATATGGCATCACCGAAAAAGGGCAAATGGAAGTTATCACTTGTTCTTTTTATTCTATTCGTTATCTTCTTGTTGCTACAACTAAAATGTAATTTTTATACCCTCCACCATAAGATGGGGGTATACTAATTTCGTCATTCTGATTGTAACTACTCGAAATATATATTCGAAATATATATTCGAAATATATATATATATTCTTGATCGTCGTGAAATTTTATGTCAATCTAGCTATGTCCGTCCGTCCGTCTGTCTGTCGAAAGCACGCTAACTTCCGAAGGAGTAAAGCTAGCCGCTTGAAATTTTGCACAAATACTTCTTATTAGTGTAGGTCGGTTGGTATTGTAAATGGGCCATATCGGTCCATGTTTTGATATAGCTGCCATATAAACCGATCTTGGGTCTTGACTTCTTGAGCCTCTAGAGTGCGCAATTCTTATCCGATTGGGATGAAATTTTGCACGACGTGTTTTGTTATTATATCCAACAACTGTGCCATGTATGGTTCAAATCGGTTTCTAACCTGATATAGCTGCCATATAAACCGATCTTGGGTCTTGACTTCTTGAGCCTCTAGAGTGCGCAATTCTTATCCGATTGGAATGAAATTTTGCACGACGTGTTTTGTTATTATATCTAACAACTGTGCTAAGTATGGTTCAAATCGGTTCATAACCTGATATAGCTGCCATATAAACCGATCTTGGGTCTTGACTTCTTGAGCCTCTAGAGGGCGCAATTCTTATCCAATTTAAATGAATTTTGGCACGTAGTATTTTGTTATGATATCCAACAACTGTGCGAAATATGGTTCAAATCGGTTCATAACCTTATATAGCTGCCATATAAACCGATCTGAGGTCTTGACTTCTTGAGCCTCTAGAGTGCACAATTCTTATCCAATTTAAATGAATTTTGGCACGTAGTATTTTGTTATGATATCCAACAACTGTGCCAAGTATGGTTCAAATCGGTTCATAACCTGATATAGCTGTCATATAAACAGATCTGGGGACTTGACTTCTTGAGCTTCTAGAGGGCGCAATTTCTATCCGATTTGGCTGAAATTTCGCAAGACGTTTTTTTTATTGTTATTTTCAACAACAATGTCAAATACAGTACAAGTCGGTTCATAACCTGATATAGCGGCCATATAAACCGATCTGGGATCTTGACTTCTTGAGCCTCTAGAGGTCGCAATTATTATCCGATTTGCCTGAAATTTTGTACGACGGATTCTCTCATGACCATTAACATACCTGTTTATTATGGTCTGAATCGGCCTATAGCCCGATACAGCTCCCATATAAATCGATCTCTCTATTTTACTTCTTGAGCCCACAAAGGGCGCAATTCTTATTCGAATTGGCTGACATTTTACACAGGTCTCTAACATATAATTTAATTGTGGTCCAAACCGGACCATATCTTGATATCGCTCTAATAGCAGAGCAAATCTTTTCTTATATCCTTTTTTTTTGCCTAAGAAGAGATGCCGGGAAAAGAACTCGACAAATGCGATCCATGGTGGAGGGTATATAAGATTCGGCCCGGCCGAACTTAGCACGCTTTTACTTGTTATTACATATTAGAAATAAATAGCATTATGTATTATACAACAGCGTGCATTTCAATCATACGGGGATCCAAATTCAAGCCACATTAGTTTGGCGACGAGTGTGGAACTCAATTAAGTTTGTGCAAATTAATTTTTCTTTTGTAAAGCAGTACGCGCATTATGAAATGGATGCCGCACAATTTTCATCATTTATGCAGGCGCAACAAGAATTATTGGCTCAAATAACCCGTTTGACAACTTGTGTTTCAACATAACGGGCAGTACATGGCAACAGATCACTGTTGATTATTTCGCATCGTCGAAAGAGACATACAGAAAATACATACAGCGCGCTTCACAAATTACGTTACTGTGAAGGGTGTGGAAGCAAATAAAGAATATTGTAAACTCGATAGGTAGCAGCTCCAAGAAGTGCGACAGAGCTGACGATTCTGACTATGGAATTTGCAATGTGGTCGATGTTTAGTCTAGTAATTATTATACAAGCTCAGGTCGTTTCTATGCCGAAATCTTGGTGGAAGGTAAAATTGTGAAATTCGAAGTTGATTCCAAATCTCAAACAAACTTCTAAGTGCAAACATTATATTTCGTTCATATACACAGAATACATTTAAGCCTGAAGGGAAAGTTCGCCATATCTAAGTCTGAACCGATTTTTCCTAAAATTGATAACGTATGTCTTTGGGCTTAAAAAGTGATATAAGCAAATTTTCGTGATGAAATGCGATCTCTATCCTAATTGCAAAAAAACGGCAGACTGACTATCAGCACAAGAGTTAACATGCACGTTTTTAGGGACATTGGCTTCATTATCTCGAATTCAGTACTACTTGCGTTCTTCGTTATTGAACAAGTTTAAAAAGAGAGTGGCCTTTAATTTGATGTATGACACGGGTGAATAGCTTAAGCCGTTTCAGAGACATGAGTCGCCGAAGTCGCCTAATAGCCAAAAAACCGAGATTTTCAAAACTTTCAGGTCCCAGCAACGTGTCAACATCTTCCAATTGTGCTTAAATTTTCGGAATCTTAAAATTAAACATTTTAGGGGTGTGACACCAAAAAAAAAAAAAACACATCGATTTTTTCCCTTTAGGATAAAACCACCCTAGTCGTCGTACGTGGATTCATCGTTTTTGCATTAATCTAAACAAATTGGACGAAATATGAAATTTACGGCGACTAATTCAATCACCGATTCAAATCAAATCAAAGACTAGATGGCGAAATTTTCAACAGTTTTTCAACAGAATATGGGGTGCGTACCAAATTACAAGGTATCTCTTCGACTACGAGAAGATGTAGCACATATTTACATCATAGAACACCAGATACCATACACTTTAACGGAACGTCTTAATGCAGAAATCGATGACTTAGAAAATCAAGGTATCATTACCAATAGAGATTGAGATTCACCTTTAGTGGTGATTCCAAAATCAGACGGAGGGGTACGACTCTGCGTCGAGTACAAAGTTTGCGTTTATCTTCGTTTAGTAGACGTACATTACCCCATTCCAAGGGTTAATGAGATTTTTAATTGCCGCAAGGATTCAAGATATTATTGTCATTTAGATCTTTATAAAGCATATTTGCATGTGCCAGTTGATGAAAGTTCATCGGAGATACAGTCTTCATATCAAGATATTTAACACCATCAGCACAGAATAAATACCAGCAAGATCGGAGCCTACAACCGAGCAGATAAAGAAAATGGAGAAAGTTGGGAACCACAGCTTTGAGAAAGTCAGCAACTTTATCTACCTCGGCACGCCGTAACCGAAACGAATGACACCAGTTTTGAGATCAATCGAAGAATAACGCTGGCAAACAGATGCTACATAGGATAAAGTAAGCAGTTTGGTAACAAGGCCACCTCTCGACAGACGAAGATTACACTATGCAAGACACTGATACTACCCGTGTTGTTATATGATTCTGAGGCAAGGCTTGAAGTCTTTTGAAGGCAACACGGTGGTACACGAAAACCGGGGCGACCAATAGCCCGACGGAAAAATCTAAACTTGGTGTCAGAGATTTAAGAGAGAGAGAGATTTATGAGCGCAGAAGATCGAGGCGCTTGGAACGCAATTCGACGTTCGGATAGTGGAACACAAGTCCTGCCGTAGCCAATTAAAGTAAGAAAGTAAGATCGGGAAGCCTTGGCAATTTTTTATACTGTACAATATTTTCATGAATATCTTTACGGTCGATTGTTTGAACTGGTTACATATAATCATCCATTATCACATATTTTCCATCAAAATTTTAAACTGTCACAAATGACATCCGCAAGACTTCAGAGGTACGCTGCGTTTTTAGCTGGATATAATAACGAAGTTATGACAAAAAGTAGCGAAAAAAATTTAAACGCTGATTGTCTCTCGTGAGCACAAATTATAGCACATATCAATTTCATTGACAAAAAAGTGCAGTCTATTTGTAATTTAACTGTGCAACAAATTACATCGACGAATATCGATTTCAATTCACTCCGCAACGCTACTAGAACCGATACAAAACTTTTAAAAATAATGACGGTTTCAATTAAATTTTTCAAATGTAGTCGACATCTAATTTACTATAGATTCCGGAATTTCATTGAAAGCACAGAGAATAGTGGTTCCAGATTCTCTTCAAAAAGTTGTTCCAAAAGAACTTCACCATACTCATTTAGACGTAACCAAGTTGAAGTAGCTGTCGAGGCGTTATGTCTATTGGACTACTATTGGCAAGGACATCGAAAAGTACATTCGATATATGTTGCATGCGCCTCAGTGCAACACAGTCTATTGGACTACTATTGGCAAGGACATCGAAAAGTACATTCGATATATGTTGCATGCGCCTCAGTGCAACACAGTTCTCCAAAAGAAATATTACACCACTTAAAATTTAATTAAAAGTAGCCGTTGAGTGGAGCGGACGTGAGGTCAATATAGCTATGGGTATCATGACTGGTCACAAAGAACCACGATTATAGTGAAGTATAGTCATACTGGATTTCTTGCAAGGTGCTGTGCGAACAAAGCCAGCAGTGGGTCGCCGTCGTCGCCTTCTGCGTCCTCGTCGTCGGACTATGTGACCCCCCGACTTCTCCCGTGCGGCAATATTCGCAACGGCAGCATCCCAGCACCTATATTGCCACCAGTGCCGGGAATTGTATCATTTTTGCAACTAACTGCAACTCTGCGTGGCAAGATCGATGATATTGTGGATTTTATGATTTGGAATATATTGGTCGCAGCGATCCAGGAGACAAAGCTGACCAACACAGATGTTACGGATACAATGTGCTACGTAAGGATGGCTCAAGGAATTGATGTGGGGGATTGGCCTTTGTGATACACCATTCCGTGCAATATGGACCCATCTCGCCTGCACCTGGCGCTGGTGACCCCCATATGGAGTGCATGGGTATAGCAGTCAGGTCCGGTACTGCCGAGATGGAGCTATACATCGTGTACATCCCGCCTGTTTGTAGCTGTGTCCCAATTAATGGCCAAGTTTACAATCCCGACATAAGTAGGTTACTATCTGGCCATAATCACCTGTTTCTAGGGGACTTTAATGCGCATCACACTTCATGGCATTTTCCACTAGATCACGACCAGCGTGGCGAGTTTGACTGGCTTCAGAGCGTACACCAATCGCCGCTTCAGTGAAATGCCAACACCCCCCCGGATGTGCTCGTTACCGTAAGGAAATTCTGAGACATCATTACGGCGCAGCCGCTCGCTTTATACCAGGCAGGCGAATACCCCAAGTGCGGCCCAATTTCCAACAAACATAAGCGGGTTTGTGGCTGGAACACTAGGAACAATGTAACTTAGGCACCGGTTTAGGCAAGCTGTGGTCTACTCTTAAATAACTCTCGTACCCTGATGGACAGGATGACAGGAACTCAGCCACTTTAGGCGAAGTAACCGTGACTGATTCGAAGAGATCTACCAGGTTGTTCAACCGTCAATTTATTGTGCATCCCGAGAGTGACAGGGCAAGGGTGAAGTTACGAATGTCATCCGTGGCGCCTAATCATCTAAGGCATTGGGCCCCGACGGAATCTCTACATTGACGTTGAAGAATCTGGATTCACCTGGAGTTGAGTACGTTACCAATGTCCACAACCTGTCTTTGAACACTCCTATAGTTCCCGATTCCAGGAAAATGGGCAGAGTGATCCCGCTACTGAAGCCTGGAAAAGACCCGAGTTTGGGGGAGTCGTACAGACTGATCTCCCTTCTCTCAGCAGTAGCAAAGACGCTTGAGGCATTACTCCTCCCGAGCCTTGTAGGAGAATTTCCATTCGCCGAGCATCAACATGGATTTCGAAGACTGCATAGCACAACAACAGCTTTGCATGCCATCACCGCACATATTTGCCGTGGCTTCAATCAGCCCAGGCCATGTGTTAGGACGGTCCTGGTGGCGGTGGACCTATCGAAGGCATTCGACACGGTCATCCATGCCAAACTATTTGAGGACATTGCCAGTCATTTGTGGAATTTAGGGATAAGTAGTCGAAGCATAGTAAAGTCAAAAAGGGAGTTCCCTCAAGGTGGGATGATATCTCCGACACTGTTTAACCTCTACCTATACTCCACCCCACCCTCTCCAGAGATCTTATCATATGCATCAGGCCCCCCACCCATTGTTGAATTCTGCTATAAGCAGAAAGTTTACCTCACATTTGACAACTCTTACACATTCTCCCCACATGCCACAGCAATTTGCGACAAAGTCAAAGGTAGAAACAAAGTCCTCAAGTCACTTGCTGGCATCACTTGGGGTGAAGACAAAGAAACCTTGTTGACCACGTACAAAGCAATTGGCCGGTCTGTGGTAAGTTATGCAGGGCCAACGTGGTTTCGTTAACTTTGTGACACGTAGTGAAATAATATTCGGATCTGTCAGAATGCCGCCGTACGAGCTCAGTTCTCATGTGGACCACCTCCATCAGAAGACAAAGATTCTACAAAAGTGAAGACATAACTACATGCTGTCTAAGCAATACCTTTTGAGCTGTTATGTTCCGGCCGATGCAGCCGCCTCAACTCCTACAGAGCAAGGATTGATGCCGACGTGCACGATGTATGTCCCGATTGTAACCAGGTATCACACGATTAACGCCTCTTTGACTGCCCAGCCAGACCCACTCGACTCAGACCTAGATCTTTGTGGACGCACCCGATCTTAGTCGCAGAGTTCCTGGGTCTTGACACTCAACAGAATCAAGCAAACGAAAGATAGAACACAACAAACTGCTACAACAACAACAACGGTTTGATATCCCTTTTGATGCATTTAAAACCGTGTAATAGACGCCCCTACAGACGAGTTGATAGCGTGCCTTGGTTTGTCGCTTCTGCGGTATCACAATGGACTTAAAATTGTCTAAGTAAGTCTGTAAAGGACTGATATTCTAACCTATCCTAAACTGTGGAAGATAATTAAATTCATATAATATAAATAATGCAGATGACAGTTTATTTGAGAGTTTACTAATTTATGAAATAGATTTTCTACGAATTAAAATTAAAAAAATAGGATTTTACTTCGATTTGTTCCTCTTTTTATTATAATAAAATAATTCAAATATTAAAATTAATTTTAAAGTAGTCTATACTTTATTTTTTTTCATAGAAGTGTCCATGTATCAAATGCTAAAAGATTTAAAGCATTTCACTGACATATCTAACTAGAACTAGATACGTCTGTAGTAGCCTTTTTCAATCAGATGTTCGTAGATAACAATACCTTTCGCTGCAAAATGGGGCGATTTATATAAACATATCTCCATCAAGCTACTAATAGAGCAACTATCCGCTCGTGCGGAAGAATTCCTTTTTACAATACCGAAAAGATTTCGCTTAATTACAAGATCGTGTAGAGCTCGCCGTATTTCCAGTTCCCTGATTTGGGGATTTGGACATATACCGTGAAGTCGAACGCGTAATGTGCTTGGGGGATAGTTAGCAATGTGTACTGGACATACCTTAACATATTTTAGAGGCAGCGTTTCGCTATTTTGATAGTCTATATAAAAGACTTCAACGGATTTTGCAATTTGATTGTAGCAACGAATCACTGCCCGATACCATTCTTTATCTTTTGAGTAACAGGCCAAGCAAATAGTTCGGGTCTCAAAGCGGGTAAGTGGAGCAGCGACTCTAACAGCTTCTTTAATATCCTTCTGTATTTGAATATGACGTTGCCTTAAGCTTCTTTGTGTTGGGAGTATGAGCAATACTGTGGTTGATACTATTTTAACAACTCTACATTTGAAATTCGAATTGTGGAGTGAAATTTCCGATGCTCCAAAAGTTTCCATATCGCTTACATGGGAAAAAACTGTAGATGTTTCATTAGGGTGGAATTCTTCAAAGTCAGATTCTATGTCCTTAAAAAAAGAATATAATTTACTATACAACATTCATTAATTTAATTGTAAGACTTTACCTCGTCCTCTTCGAAAGAAATTCTCCTTTCCAATTGTTGGCAAATTTCCCTATCTCCGTCTTCGTTCATGTCGTCAACGGCAGAATGCCAGTAGTCCATGGCAAAGCTGTGACTCATTTCAACAATGTCGTCATTATTATCTTCATCGATGAAGAATGCTTTATTATCATTTTGATCATCGCCGGTATTATTTAAGTCATCTATATCGAACGCCATCATACCTTCTTTCATCATTTGTGTATAATCGCTATTATCGAACATACGTCGTTTTATTGGTGGAGTTATAGAATTTCGATAGCTTTTGATATTTGAATTAGTCGTTGTTACTATATTTGATTGTACGCAGGTAAGTTTAGTATGATGCTCTTGCAATAGATCTAATTTCTCTTCAACAAATATGGGCCAATCCTCATCAACTTTTCTCGAAGTAACGCTTTCGGTTTTTATGCTACATGTACCAACATTATGATCAAACACCTGTTAAATATAAAAATGTATATATTTTTTAACGATTGGAATATTATAATCCAAGGGGTGTTGATGTGGAAAATGGTCTAATTCCCAGCAATAGGAAATAAGCATACGCAAATGTAACCGACTCACCGAAAATATGAAATGAGATCTTTCACCATTATATAGAGATAATATAAATAAACAATCGAGTCCAAGTTATAACATAATAATCACATTGCCCATAAGCATGAATAGGGAAAAATACACAAATATAGAGCTGTCTTAACCTTTGCAAGCCCAGGACACACCTGGGTGGGATTCCAATTTTATAACTCAGCTAATTTTTATTCGATCAAACATCGTGTTGGACTCAGTGGCTTAATTTGTTCTTCTTGCAAGAAAATAATAACCAACTACTAACCTCTATTTCCTTTAACAATTGTTTTCATTTCTTTTAATTTTTTATTTTTTTTTTAAGATCCAGAAAATAATAAATCTAACACAGTATAATTCGCTTCTAGTCCACACGTTGCACGAAATTAGTGGCTTATATCACGAATTGGACTAAAAGCGAATTTTTATATAGTCCATTTTTTGGGCAAGAAATTAATTCGCATACTATAGTTGCTTATGTACTATGTGCGTAGTAAATCGATTACACTTTATTTATTGAAAGCTTATTTGTTCCTTCCGAAATAGGACGGAGGTTATGCTTACTTTTGCATACAGTTGTACCACCTTGAAATTTTATCTAAGATCATAAAAAGAATCCATTCTAAGTCTATCTGCCGAAAGAACATTAACATTCGAACGACTAAATCTAGCCATTCGAAATATTGCAGAAAAACTTTTTCTTGGCAGCTTAGTTGGAATTGTTAATAGTCGGAATCGGTTCATGTTAGATTAAACTGGTCTCCCAATTTGACTTGTAGACGGGAGGGCGAAATTTCAATCCAATTTGGACCAGATTTGACTTCCTAGGTTGTGCTTTGACTTTCAACATCTACGCCAAGTAAAGTCTGAAACGGTCAATAACTTGATACAGTTCCCACATTATTCGATCTTTTAATTCGCTTATTGAGCACAGCGTCACTCAATGTGTACATTTTGAAAATTTAGTAGTAGACTATATCTTGCATAAATTGTGTGTATTATTTGTTATATATGCTTTATACGAAAACGAATAATATCGCTAATGGACTATGTAAAAAATTATCAAAGGATAAATTGATTATATTCGACGCGAAAACTTAACTTAGAACTGCATGAAAAACAACATTTGGCACTCAATAGCTACTTTGGTCAAAGCAATTGTCATAGATATACTCCGTCATCAGATTCATTTTTGATGGTCAACATGAACTTTAAAGTTGAAACTTGATCAAATTTATATAATAACAGTAAATTTTGATATGTTCCACCTTCCATATGGTTTTCCAAAATATTTGCGTATTTGAACACATAGTGTACGAAATAAAAACGTCCGGGGTTAACTGGCCAGACTCCAGATATCTTTGCCGTTTTAATTTCAGAGTATTTGGAAAAATCTTATTTCTTATTAAGATTTGCATTCATATTGAAAGGTTTGCTTGAACATGACTGTTTCAATTTATTTGATTTTTGAAATCGAAAAGTATTTTCAGCCCGCATTTTTTGTCGAACGAAGTGGTCAAATTTGCTATAATTACGGAATCCGATACAAATATTTTGGAAAACCATATAGAAGGTGGAACATATCAAATTTTACTGTTATTGTATAAATTTGATCAAGTTTCAACTTTAAAGTTCATGTTGACAATCAAAAATGGAAATTTAAAAAACAAAAGGTCAAAAAAGGAAACGTGGCAGGTACATAAAAGCAAGCAAAGCCAACTTTTAATTAATGATACGTTAACTAGACCAATATTTTTATTTTTTTTTTTGGCTTGAGAAAACAAATCCCAACAATATGCCCGTTCAAATTTTGATAATAATGAAGCATATTTACTTTCTTCCCACATCATCCTTTATTAAGGACGCTCTTTAGAAATTAAGTTTCCTCTTACATGTAAAAAGTATTTTGTAAAATTGCTTTATTGTCGACATACCTACGTACGGCCCTTGAAGCCTTCATACCTAATATGGCTGATGAGTAATTGTAATCAAATTACGAAACGCGTCCCATAGTGGTTGGTGTGTGTTGCGATCTCTGGCTTTCCTTTTCCATTTGCAAAGAAAATCTCCGATCATTGAGCTCGTCTCTAAAGAGAAAAAATTTAATGATCTTCGCCCTTACTTGAAATATATTTATTTATGTTATTATTAGTAACGCCCTCAATTTCAATTTACAAATATATAAATTGCCAACAAAGGACTTGTGATGTCAAATAACACTGTTTATAGTTCCAGAGACAATCTACGATGCATTAATCGAATTCGTGAAAACCAGAAATCTGGAATGAAGTTGTACGCCTTAACGCACATAGTATAAATAAAAATAGTTTAAATTGCAAATAACATTTACAAACTCTGATACAGATACAATCGGCCTTATTCACAAAATTGAATGAAGTCTTAAAATAAGTTTATTTGACAGTTCTATAAAGGATATCTGTCAAATAAACCTATTTCAAATCTACATTAAGTTTTTTGAATAAAGCCTAACCTGAGACCTGATTCTACCCTGAAATATGTGACAACATCTACTCTGTACCTGGATACAGAGTTTTAAGATCAATCTGTTAAATATTCACACGCTGGACGAGTTGAATCATATAAAAAGGATAATACTCAAGGAACCGTAAAATCGAGGTCTGAGTCAGGTGACTGCATTGAATGCCTCTTTGTTGAAATAACTGGGGCTTCTAACAGTGCTCATTGGTTGTATATAAACAGTGCGAAATATAGTTTCAGTAACGAAATGTTACAATGGTCTCTCTTTATTTTGCGTAAGTTGTATTTTTTAACACAGAAAATACGATTTTTGTCGAGTAGACCAAGTCTTCAAAACTGCTGTCAGTATTTCGGCCTATGCAGTTCTTATGACATGATCTAGTGCGGAAGGACTTTTGTACTGCTTCCCATTGGTAATAACTTTTCGTTATAATTCCCCATTGAATTTCGATTGGATTTATACCTGAACTACGTGCTAGCTAATTAAAAACTGCAAGGCTTATGGACGAAGGTCACTATTTTGTGGCGGGCGAGTTATGGATTGCAGCATTATTCTGCTGAAAATTATGTCCGGTCCCATTAATGTTTCATAATTTTCCAACATTGAAAATTGCAGCATTTCAACAAAATTTTCAGCAGGGCAAAGCTTGCCAAGAAACGAAAAATCTCCGCCAATAAAGTTCGGGAGTTTCTAAGACAAAAATTAGGTAAAAATCCATATTTTACCAATCATGACATCTATTTATCTCAAGAAATCAAAAATAATGTATTTCTTTTTATCTATGTTCATAAAAGTAGCATGTCCAATCTCCAAAATGAACTGAATAAGTATTTATTTCGCACCTGTTTTCCATACATTTGAAATATTTTAGTTATTTTTATTGAAACACGTAAAAATTTAAGATTTTGGTTTTGTATAAAGCAGCTAAAACCAATAAAAAAAACTATAAAACTAATTCCTGGAATTTGTACTCTTTCTTTTATGTTTTTGGGTGAACCTATATTTATTTCGCCCACTGTAGGCTCTACAGCAGCACACCATTTGACATGCTAAGAGTAATATATTGGTCCAAACCCATTTTGTGTTTACTTGGAATTATTAGGTCTACTGCCAACCAAACGTACTGTTCTAACCCATTTTACAACTCATTCGTCCAGTCTATTAGCCATTTTCTTTGTGAACTTCGAATCATAGCTTCCCCTCTACACTAAAAAAAGTAAACCTCAAATGAATAGAAATGAAAATTGGACTAAATGGTAGTAAAATTGACCAGGATTTGGCGTTTAGGATATTTTGTCTTGTTTTTATACGAGTGACCTAAAATTTGGTTGACATTTTCAACTCAAGTGTGTGATGGCTTCAAGGGCCGAGCGTTGGAATGTTGTATTTGAATCGTATTAATACGGACAACGCATCTATGATACAATTACCACATTAACCAAGCTTGACAACCCTGCTTATTAGCTGTACTTTTCCCCATGCATGTATTTTTATGTAATGACAGACATTCTTTCTGTGACAAATTACAATTCTTCCGTACTACACATGATTTTATGCATCTGTTGAAAGTTGTACTGATGGCTTCGAACGCTAAGACAACGGCAATGGCTCTCGCTGTTGTTCCGTGTGCCCAGGTTCGAATCCTGGCAGGGCTCTGCCGAATTTTTAATTTTTCAAGTTTTTTTGCCTGTTAGGGCGAAGATCATTAAATTTCACAATTTTTGTTTGTTTCTCTTTCGAGACGAGCACAATGATCAGAGATGCAAATAGAAAAGGAAAGCCAAATATAAAGGGTGATTTTTTTGAGGTTAGGATTTTCATGCATTAGTATTTGACAGATCACGTGGGATTTCAGACATGGTGTCAAAGAGAAAGATGCTCAGTATGCTTTGACATTTCATCATGAATAGACTTATTGACGAGCAACGCTTGCAAATCATTGAATTTTATTACCAAAATCAGTGTTCGGTTCGAAATGTGTTCATTCACCGTTCAGCGATGAGGCTCATTTCTGGTTGAATGGCTACGTAAATAAGCAAAATTGCCGCATTTGGAGTGAAGAGCAACCAGAAGCCGTTCAAGAACTGCCCATGCATCCCGAAAAATGCACTGTTTGGTGTGGTTTGTACGCTGGTGGAATCATTGGACCGTATTTTTTCAAAGATGCTGTTGGACGCAACGTTACGGTGAATGAACACATTTCGAACCGAACACTGATTTTGGTAATAAAATTCAATGATTTGCAAGCGTTGCTCGTTAGTAAGTCTATTCATGATGAAATGTCAAAGCATACTGAGCATCTTTCTCTTTGACACCATGTCTGAAATCCCACGTGATCTGTCAAATACTAATGCATGAAAATCCTAACCTCAAAAAAATCACCCTTTACCAACACACACCAACCACTATAGGACGCATTTCGTCTTTGGTTAGAAGACTTTTCAATCATATTAGGTGTGATGGCTTCAAGGGCCGTGCGTTGGTATGTTGTATTTGAATCGTATTAATAGCGAAAACGCATCTATGATACAATTACCATATTAACCAAGCTCGACAACCCTGCTTATTAGCTGTACTTTTCCCAATGCATGTATTTTTGTGTAATGACAGACATTCTTTCTGTAACAAATTAAACTTCTTCCGTACTACACATGATTTTGTGCATCTGTTGGAAATTGTATTGATGCTTTAAAAAAAAATAAACATTGAATAATGATTTTTAAAATTTTAAGTTTCAGTCTTGCTTAAAATACAAATTTGATTCTCAAGGTCACTTGCACTTCACTTTTCATTCGCATTTATTAATAAAATATCCAACACATTTGTTAATTTTTAATACGAATTATTATCCGAACGCTTCGACTCGTTTTTGTCATTCTTCTCATTTGCTACAAAAGGCCGTCGCTGCTAGTGGTTTTAATAATTGAAAAGAAGGTGCATATATTAATCCGCCCCATGCCACTATGGACATACACTTAAGCCAGTAATCGGCTTGTTGTGCGCTCTAAATACTATAAAGTAACCTCTAAAAAGAAAATTTGAAGTTAGGAATTCCGTGCTACTTACAAAATCCTTAATTGTTTTCAATATCACTCCCCTAAGTTGGTTCATGTCTGGTATTGTGTCTCCACCTAAGTGCGGGTATTTGTTAGACGCGAATGCCAAGCAATGACAAAGGAAATGCTCCAACGTTTCATCATCTTCCCCGTATGCCCTACACATGCTATCACTTTCCGCACCGATTTTACATAAGTGAACTCGTAGTTCTATGTGTCACGTTATGATGCCAAAAGCTATACTGACCTCCTTCTTGCTTCCCTTCAGTAGTAGCCTCGTCTTTTCACGATCTGGATACCCCCATAGGATTTTCGCCGTCCTACCGACCGTTTCGCTGTTCCACAATGCATGCGCATTCGTCGCCCACTCCCTTAACTAGGTCTGCGTCGACCCGAAAGGCTTCGAGTTAACCAAGTTTATTGACGGCAGTCCTCTGGCCATCACCGCCGTTATGGCTCGCACCCTAACGATGCGGATTTTCCCATTCTCAGAGAAGGCGTTAATCTCCTTCTTACACTGCAAGACTGTTCGTGACCTTACCGTTCTGGTTGTTATTGCCCTTAGGGCAATTTTACTGTCGGTAAAGATGTTCACTCTCGACGTCCTCGCGTTAGCACCACACCACTTCACGCATTCCGTGATCGCCCGGATCTCCGCCTGCAGGACCGTATTATGGTCAGGCAGTCTAAAACTGATCTCAGTTCCTGGGTTCTCAATGTAAACCCCAATATCGAAATCGTCTTATTGAGGAAACGTGGTGCGTTACATTGGCCCACCTTCGTCTTCCTCGTGAACAGGCATATTTGTCTTCTCTGGAGTTAACATGGACCTCTGGGTCTAGCACAGTCATATGCCACATGCAAGACCCTTTCGGCTCTTCTGCATATCTCGTTCAGATCCTTATCCCTTAGAAGTATTATGGCATCGTCTGCGTAGCAGACGCGTTCAAATCCCTCCTCACTCAGCATCCGTAATAGGTCATTTATGGTGGTCACCCATAGGTGTGGCGATAAAATGCCCCCTTGTGGCATACCCTGCGCCACTTTCTCCCTTATATTTATGCCATGATAAACACAATTTATCCACCTGTTCCTTAGCATATCGTTTATCAAGTCTCTAAGGACCGGGTCCACCCGGTAATGTTCTAAGAATTGGATCAGGGTGTCGGTCCGCACATTGTTAAAAGCCCCCTCGATGTCAATGCATACCGCCAGTGTGTACGTTTTGGCATCGAAGGATTCTTCTATTTTATGCACAACCTCGTGCAGCGCAGTCTCCACCGATCTTACCTTGACATAGGCATGCTGTTTGTATTTGAGCAGTTCGCTGGATGTCATACTCTTTATCATGGAGTTCACAATACATTCCATGGTTTTGAGTAGAAAGGATGATAGGTTTATGGGTCTGTAGGTCTTTGGCGTCGCATAATTTGCCTTGCCGGGCTTGGCTATAAACACCACCCTTGCCTCCTGCCAGGCTATCGGAGTAAATGCAAGCTGAGAAAATTTTGGCCAGACGAGGAGCCAGATATAGAGATATTCCATCAGGTCCGGGTGACTTAAATGGTTTGAAGCTCCTCAAGGACTCCTTCACAATAAATTTCGTTATTATAAAACTTCGATCAACGTCATTATTCCAAGATTCCGGAGTCTCCGTGAGTCCCTTCGTATCCTGTGGAAAATGGGTTTTCATCAAAAGCCTCAACATGTCCTCCGTTTTCTCTCACTCCCATGTCGTCTATCAAAGTTTCAATTTGGACATGCGATTTTGAGAGAAACTTTTTTTATCTTGGCGGCGTCATTAACGCTATCGACCTCTTCGCAAAAAAGTTTCCAGGAGGCACGTTTTGCCGCTCTGGTAATCTTATTGTATTCCTTGAGCCGGGTGTTATACACATCCCAATAAACTTCCACCTTTTTACGACGTGCTCTGTTAAAAAGTCTACGGACCTCTTTCCCAATATTGCGTATCTCCCCGGTCATCCAGGGGTTTTCTTGGGCTGAATTCCTTTCCCAAAGAGGACAACTATCTTCAAAGGACTCCACCAGTGCAGTCGTAATCCTGTTGACATTTTCGTCGATGTCTTCTATGCATGGACAATCTAAATTATCTAGCCCAAGTCTTCTTCTGAGTACCCTTACGAATTTTGTCCAGTTTGTTTTCAACTTATTCTGGAAGCTTATCGGATTCGGCGCTGGTCGTGCTATTCTAAACCTAATGTAGCGATGGTCAGAGAAAGAGTGTTCCATGGAGACCCTCCAATTCTGAACCTCATCGATCAGATTTCCCGAAAATATTGTCACATCTAATACCTCTTCCCTAATCCTATTTCCAAAGGTAGGGGTGTTACCAATATTAGGTGTAATTAGGTCGCTGGTTTTCAAGAACTTTGTCAGGTGCTGGCCCCGCTTATTAGTGTTGGTACTACCCCACAAAATGTGGTGAGAGTTCGCATCGCACCCTATTAGTACCTCTTTTCCTCTCTGTTTTGCTTTCCTCACCAGCCGTTGCAGCTCCGACGTAGGTGGCGATGCCGGAGGGTCGAAAAGCAGATAAAGTGATGCCAGGTATGCTCCACCGTCTCCCTGTCTCACCACTGTTGCATCCGACGTTGACAACTCTGGGGAAAATATATAATTCAAATTTTTATGACAAATAACGCATAGAATAATTAGAATTTCATATGGTTCAGTCCAAAAACTTTGTTCCGGGTAGTCCATGGCTCCTGAGTTAAGGCAATATGAATCTTGCCCTTGCTGATTTTCTTCATCAGAGCGTGTGTAGCAGTCTCGCTCCGGTGAAGGTTTATCTGGATGACCTCAATCATTGGTGCTCCATTAGATTGTCATCTTGGGAGTCGGTGATGATATCATCGCCTGCTCCCTGTTCTTTAGACTGCATTGACTTTCCTGTCACTGTACTGCCTGATGTCATCGTTTTAGGTTCTTTGCCCAGTCTAGTCATCCAACTTTTTATAAAGTCGGTAATGGTTCCATCGTCGGGTCCATGTTCGTTAAGCTTTATTGGTATTCCATTACCTGTACTGTTTATTGTTTCAATACTAGGACCCTTGCCTATCTTAGCCTTCCAAATCTTAAGTAAATGGGCGTCATGGGAGTAGGAGATGGTACCATCATCGGCTCCCTCGATGGGTTGCATTGAGACTCCTGCCGCTGCGCTGCCTAATGTTTCAATATTAGGATTTTTACCTACCCCGGTATTCTGATTCTATAAGTCGTGATAGGTCCGTATTCGGGTTCCTGTTTGTTAGGCTGTGTTGGGTCTCTCGCCACAGCACTACCTGATATTTTAGTATTAGGATCATTGCTTCTCCTAGTCTTTCCAATATTGAGAGATGCCGTGATTGTCTCGTTGTCGGCCCCCTATTTGTTGGGCCCCTGTGATGTCGCAGAATGAAAATTTCTGCCTATCCTAGTCTTCTCAATCTTGAAAAGACAGCTTTGCTCCAGCAGTGCGCCATGGCTTTAGTCTTAGCTAAACTTGTCACGGAGACTTGATCTACGCCAACCACAAAGAGAGTTCCTTCCTCCTTCTCCTCCCTGTGGAAGACCTCCCACTTCTCTGCGACCAAACCTTCGTTCTGCTTGCCCAAGAATCCCAACATGCGTTCCGTCGCAAATTTACTGTCCCATCCCTTGATGAAGACCGTAGCCTTTGTGAGTTGGGGGATAAACATCTTTCTCACCAGGTCGAGCTTTGCGCCCTCCCAGGGAGCGTGAATACTTCTGACCAGTTGTTTGACGGTATCAATACATTTCGCCGACGCAAAACCCAGGGACAAGATGTCCCCTCTAAACTCGCAGCTGATATTTTGTATGGGTGGACCCTCTACAGAGTCCCACATATGTTCAAAAATCCGATCGTTAACCAGATCCTCCACTTGGGACCGATGATCTGGTGGAATCCTACCAGATGCTCAGCCGATATTGATGACTGCATAAGTCAGTCTATCCCTTCCAGTATCCTGCACTTTCGCCCGATTACGCTGCCGGTACATACTCCTCTGTCTCCTTCGTCACGTACCGGATCGCTTTCTCGGTCTGCTTGTGAGCTTAGCAAATCCATCGCTCAATTCTGCTGTCATCCCGATGCCCTCATCTCTCGATTCGGCTGCGATTACTGTTGCATTGACAATGTCGCTGTCTGAATATGAGTCAGTAACACTACCTTTACTTAAAGGGTGGGGACGAACTGTGCATCCCTCTGGTTTATTCGTCTCTTCCTCATCAATTAGTCTGACGCCTAGTTGTGCGCTTGAAACATTACTCTTGACAACAGGTGCCAAGGCACCCACACCTATAGGAGGGGAGGACAACACGTTACGGTCTGACGCCACCACCGTAGATGTAGGGTCTTTGGAGTCCATTTCTAGCCTTCTCCAAAAGGCTTTAAAATTTTTTTCCTAATAGGAAGTACCCATTCCGAGATACGGATATATTTTTATTTTTTCTTTGAGGATTTTTCTTTTCTTTGAGAAGCACAACAGAGATGAGCTGACTAATGCAGTTATCAATATCGGCTTTGCATCCGGTAGGATTCCACCAGATCATCGGTCACAAGTGAAGGATCTGGTTAACGATGGGATTTTTGAACATGTGTGGAACTCTGTAGAGGGTCCACCCATACAAATGATGAGCTGCGAGTTTAGAGTGGACATCTTTACGCTGGGTTTTGCGTCGGCGGAATGAATTGATACCGTCAAACAGCTCGTTAGAGGTATTCATGGGTATCCCCCAGCTCACAAAGGCTACGGTCTTTATCTAGTGACGGGGCAGTAAATTCGCGACGGAACGCATGTTGGGATTCTTGGGCAAGCAGAACGAAGGTTTGGTCGCAGAGAAGTGGGAGGTCTTCCACAGGGAAGAGAAGGAGAAAGGAACTCCCTTTATGGTTGGCGTAGATCAAGTCTCCGTGACAAGTTTGGCTAAAACTAAAGGCATGGCATACTACGGGAGCAAAGCTGTCTTTTTCAAGATTGGAAAGATTAGGATAGACAGAAATTTTTATTCTGCGACATCAGGCCGTGCAGTGGCAGGTAACTCAACACCGCCCAACAAACAGGGGGCCGACAACGAGGCAATCACGGCATCTGTAAATATTGGAAAGACTAGGAGAAGCAATGACCCTTATACTAAAATATCAGGTAGTGTAGTGACGAGAGACACAACACAGCCTATCAAACAGGAACCCGACGAAGGACCCACCGACTTAAAGATTCGGAGTACTGGGATAAGTAACGATTCTAATATTGAAACATTAGGCAGCGCAGCGACAGGAATCTCAATGCAACCCAACGAACAGGAAGCCGATGATGCCATCACCTACTCCCAAGTAGCCTGTTTACTTAAGATTTGGAAGGGTAAGATAGGCAAAGATCCTAGTAATAAAACATCATGCAGCACAGGGTCGATGGAACCATTACCGACTTTATAAAAAGTCGGAAGACTAGACTAGGCAAAGAACCTAAAACGATGACATCGGGCAGTGCAGCGACACGAAAGTCAATCCATTCTAAAAAACCGGGAGCAGACGATGAGATCATCACCTACTCCCAAAATGCCCATTTACGGGAGGACCAATAATTAAGGTAATCCCGGTAAACCTCTACAGGAGCAAGACTGCTACGCACGATCTGATGGAGAAAATAAGCAAGGGCAAGATTCATATTGCCTTAATTCATGAGCCATGGACGACCCGGAACAAAGTTTCCGGACTGAACTATATCATCTACCAATTATTCTGGTACATGGCAGAGGGCCTGCGCAATTTTTCATTGAAATTTGAATTATATATTTTTCACAGAGTTGTCAACGAGCATACCTGGCATCACTTTAACTGCCTTTCGATTCTCTGACGCCGCCACCCACGTCGGAGCTGCAACGACTGGTGAGGAAAGCAAAACATACAGGAATCGAGGTGCTAATAGGGTGCGATGCGAACTCTCACCACATTTCGTGGGGTAGTACCAGCAGGAATAAGCGGGGCCAAGCCCTGGCAGAGTTCTTAAATACTAACGAAAGAATAACACTTAATATTGGTAAGATGTAACGATATGTTCAGATATAGTAAGGCCAACGCCAAATCCGATAAGCTTCCGGAATAAGTTTAAAACCAACTGGACAAAATTCGCAAGGTACTCAGAAGAAGACTTGGGCTAGATAATTTAGATTGTTCAAGCATAGAAGAGATTAACAAAAATGTGAAAGGAAATCAGGCCAAGAAAAACCCTGGATGACAGGGGAGATTCGCAAAATTGGGGAAGAGGTCCGCAGACTTTTTAACAGAGCACGTCGTAAAATAGGGAAGTTTATTGGGATGTGTATTACACACGGCTCAAGGAATACAATAAGATTACCAGAGCGGCAAAACGTGCCTCCTGAAAGCGTTTCTGGGAACAGGTCGATAGCGCTAATGGCGCCGCCAAGATAGAAAAGTTTCTCTCAAAAACCCAGGCATGTCCAAACTGAAACTTTAGTAGACGACATGGAAGTGAGAGCAGAGACAACGGAGGAGGCTTTTGATGAAAACCGGAATCTTGGAATAATGACGTTGATCGAAGGTTTATAATAACGGAATTTATGGTGAAGGAATCCTTGAGGAGCTTCAACCCATTTAAGTCACCCGGACCTGATGGAATATTTCCGGCGTTACTGCAGAAAGAGGCAGAATATCAGGCGCCTCGTCTGGCCAAAATTTTCACAGCGTGCCAAGGACTTGCATATACTCCGAAAGCCTGGCAGGAGGCAAGGGTGGTGTTTACACCCAAGCCCGGCAAGGCAAGTTATGCGAGGCCAAAGACCTACAGATCCATATGCCTTAAATCCTTTCTACTCAAAACCATGGAATGTATTGTGAACACCATGATAAAGTGTATGACATTCAGCGAACTGCTCAAACACTCAAGGGAAGATCGGTGGAGACTGTCCTGCACGAGGTTGTGCATAAAATAGAAGAATCCTTCGATGCCAAAACGTATGGCGGTAAGGGGTATGCATTGACATCGAGGGGGCTTTTAACAATGTGCGGACCAACACACTGATCCAATCCTTAGACCAGTACCGGGTGGACCCGGTCCTTAGAGACTGGATAAACCATATGCTAAGGAACAGGTGGATAAATTGTGTGTCCCATGGCATAAATATAAGGGAGAAAGTGGCGCAGGGCACGCCACAGGGGGCATTTTATCGCCACACCACCATAAATGACCTATTACGGATGCTGAGTGAGGAGGGATTTGAACGCGTTTGCTACGCCGACGATGTTATAATACTTCTAAGGGGTAAGGATCTGAACGAGATATGCAGAAGGGCCGAAAGGGTCTTGCATATGGCATATGACTGAGCTAGACCCAGAGGTCATTGTTAACCAGAGACTGAAATATGCCTGTTCACGAGGAAGACGAAGTTGGGCCAATTCAACGCACCATGTTTCCTCAAAAGGTACTTAGGTGTGAACTTGGACAGGAAACTGAATTTGAAGTATCACATTCAGGAGCGTACTGAGAAGACTCACAGATGTTGGGCACTATGTAGACGGGTCGTAGGCTCGAAATGGGGACTAAATCCTAGGATAGTCCATTGGTTCTACAGAAGCGGGATTAGACCAATACTTACTTACGCCTCAGTAGTTTGGTGGATTGCTATGGAGAAAAATGTGCAACATAAGGACTATGCAACAGGTTCAGGGAACACGTTTTCGTAGCATAGACGGAGCGATAAGGACCACGCCCACGAGGGCACTGGAGACTATTCTAGATATCCGACCCATTGACATACGTATTAAGTGTGAGGCAGCCACTGCGGCTATGAAACTTAAGGCGATGGGAGAATGGATTGAGGATGGGAGCTGGTCATACCATCGCGGTATACTCGAGGCAACTATAGGAAACGTGGAAGGAAAGGAAGGGATTTCCGATCGGATACCTGAGATGAACCTTGAAGTCGAGTGCGAGGAACTGCTGCCATCGGCATAGTCTTGTATTGCCATCTGGAAGATCATGTTACATGGATGGATCAAAGCTAGAGGACAGAGTGGGCCTGGGGGTTTACATTGAGAACCCAGGGAGAGATCTGTTTAAAACTGCCTAACCATAATACGGTCCTGCAGGCGGAAATCCAGGCGATCATGGATCGAATGTGAACATCTTTACCGACAGTAAATAAACCATAAGGGCAATAACAACCAGGACGGTAAGGTCACGAACAGTCTTGCAGTGTAAGAAGGAGATTAACGCCTTCTCTGAGAATGGGAAAATCCGCATCGTTTGGGTGCCGGGCCATAATGGAGTAAGGGCAAATGAAAGGGCAGATGATTTAGTGGTGAAGCCAGAGGACTGCCGTTAATAAAACTGGTTAAACCGAAGCCTTTCGGGTCGGCGCAGTCCGAGTTAAGGTAGTGGGCGACGAATGCGCATGCAACATTGTGGAACAGCGAAACGGTCGGTAGGACGGCGAAAATCCTATGGGGGGATCCAGATCGTGAGAAGACGAGGCTATTACTGAAAGGAATTAAGAAGGAGGTCAGTATAGCTATTGGTATCATAACGGGGCATATATGACTATGAGCTCACTTATGTAAAATCGGTGCGGCAAGTGATAGCATGTATAGGGCATACGGGGAAGATGATGAGCCGTTGTAGCATTTCCTTTGTCATTGCCCGGCATTCGCGTCTAACAAATACCCGCACTTAGGGGAGTGGTATTGAAAACAATTAAGGAGTTTGTAAGTAGCACGGAATTCTTAACATAAAATTTTCTTTCTAGAGGTTACTTTATAGTTTTTAGAGCGCACAACAAGACGATTATTGGCTTAGGTGTATGTCCATAGTGATATGGGGCGGATTAATATCTGCACCCCCTTTTCAACCTAACCTTACATAGCACACCGCTTAATGAAAAAAAAAACAAACAGCCTCCGCGACAATCCGCTAAACACAGAGATGCGTTTTCAACAACAAAAATCCTAAAATTTTCTAACAAACATACTCAACAGAAACACACTTTTCTAACGGACGCACACTCAGACAGGCAGACACAATTTGCCTGCCTTTTTTTAATCCTAAGAAAAAACTACAAATAAAAACCCCGCAACACACATTCAAAGCACACGCAAATTTTGGAATGTTGTTTTTATTGCGCGTAAGAAATTCCTAAAAATTAAATTATTTTCGCTAATAAGTATAATCATTTTCATCATACCATAACATGCTGACTGTTTTGGAAGGGGAATATCTATTACAAGATGCTTTTGAAAGTGTCTTAGGAGTGCATTTTCATATTTTAAGTATCTTGTATACCATATTTCATTCCCACTAACTAACAAAATGCACATTAAACATGCTTTTACAACGAGGTGGTCTTCATTCTGACATGTCCTCATGTATGTAGATGAATCTGAAGTCCTGTATGGTATACTCTCAATTAAATATGATGCAACAGGAACTGACGAAATTAACTCAACTCAACATCAGAACATTCATCTAACTGGCAATATGGATTCAGGAAACACATGTTCATCTGTCCTCATAGACGTAGTTGAGAATATTCGAAAGAATGGATAATAAGATGATATATTTTCTTCTTCTGTTGGAGCGCAGTAAAGCATTTGACACTGTAACCATCAAACACCTGCATCTAAGCTGTAAAAATTGTTTTATTTTTGCGAACTGCCTGTAAATTGATATTTTGTACTTTGCTCAATGAACACAGTCTATATTTTGTAACGACAGTTGGTCGAATACGCTTATTGAGCCAAATGAATTTCCTCAAGGCTCCATTCTGGGTCCTTTATTATTTACCGTATATATCAATGGCCTACCAAACGTACCTGTTACATGCAAGATTCAAATGTAGGCTGATGATGTTCAACAGTATACCTGTACATAGAAAAAATTAAAACCTTAACTTAATTAAGGAATTTATATTATCATATCATATTCGATTAAAATTTTGATTATAAATTTGATTTTGTAATTTGCATTTATGACAAGCTGACTAATTCAATTAAAACGGTTATAAACTCAATGAGCCAATTTATTGGATTGTTTTTTTTTTTCTTTCAAAAACATCTTTAACTGACCTAATTAAAATAAATAATTGGTATTTTCCCATAAATAAAACATTTTTTACTTCAGCCGACTAATTGCGGAAACTAAATTAAGTGTATTGCATTAAACGATTTTGTTATTTTTATTAAAAACAAAAAACTAATTTGTATTACAAGCGGAGGGGGTATTTATGGTACAAATATATGGATTTCATTGGTTAACAAAATCTTTTAGTTAATACATTGTTATTTGGGCACTATGTAGATGACGAAACTATCCATGTCCACTACTTCAACCTGGCTTCCTGGCTTCAAACCAAAGTCACCAAAAGACATTTTGGCACAGGTAGATGGAATATAAGCAAAAGGATTTTAGTCGCCTCTGCCATCTCTGTAAAGTATCTAAAGAAGCAATTGTTTATATATTATCTCGAAGTATTGATCCAAAAGAAGGGATGTATTTAGGAAGTTGTAGATCTGTTGGTCGATATTAAGATGCCTTTTTTATAAATGTGTAATTAAATATTTCAATACCATATTAATGTACATATATACAAGCCTCATTTAATTTCTAACACATCCTTATATTTCAGGTACGTTTCGCATGTATCCCGGCTGATACGGGATGACTATGAGCACCACACAGGCTGGAACTTTGAGCTCCGACTTGTGTGGTGCCCATCGTTATCACGGGAAGCTTAGCTTAAAGCTAACGGGCGCGTCCACAGGTTGCGGATGGTGGAAAGCTCTGTTTTTATGCGGAGTAGCTGCAAATGCGGCCGCGGGCAGTCAGCGATTTTTGAGAAGAGAGTGTCAGTGAGGAGTCAGGTGGCACTGGCTCTTAATTAAATACTGAGTGCCAATGATACTCGAGATGACAAGGCGAGTTATTGGCGCCTTCAAATAACCAATGGCCAACATCAGCGTGTGTTCCCAGGTTAGGGGCGGCTGGCGGCGAGCGTCGGATCTTGGAGCAAGCGGCTCGCCACAACGAGGGATACATGCAATCCCACAAAGCCATGCGGTTGGGGCGCTGGGCCAGTAACCCGCCCCCGGAAAACATAGAACTACTATGAAAAACAAAGGAATAGTTAAAACGGACCCCCCAACGTTGACGACCCATGCAAATGAAAAAAGGACCATGATTTGCGGATCTGCACCTGGAATGTCCGCACTCTTTATAGAGAAGGTGCAGTATACGTGCTGGCGGATGTATTACAGGAGTACAAGGCAGATATAACCGCCTTACAGGAAGTGCGATGGACTGGGAATGGTGTCACTACAACACCAAACGGTGACGAACTATACTATAGCTGCCATAAAACGAGGCATGAATTTGGCTGCGGATTTGTGGTTAGTCGAAGACTGAAACACCTAGTCTCCAGCTTTACTCCGGTGGATGAGAGGCTAGCCACAATCCGCATAAAAGCCAAATTCTTCAACATCAGTCTTATTTGTGCCCATGCCCCGACGGTAGACAAAGACGAGCAGACCAAGGATATTTTCTACGAGCGCCTAGAGAGAGAATATGACCGCTGCCCCGCTCATGATAATCAAATCGTTCTGGGAGATTTTAATGCGAAAATAGGGAAGGAAGACATTTTTGGTCCAACAGTCAGAAAGTTTAGCCTCCACGAGATAACGTCCAGTAATGGGTTGAGGCTGATAGATTTCGCCCCGGCAAAAAACATGGTAGTTAGTAGCACCAGATTTCAACATAAAAATATCCACAAAGCCACATGGCTGTCACCCGATCAAAACACGAGAAACCAAATTGATCACGTTGTGATAGATGGTAGGCATTCATCCAGCGTGTTAGATGTACGATCGATCCGTGGAGCGAATATAGATTCGCATCATTACCTTGTTGCAGCAAAGGTTCGCACCCGTTTGAACATGGCGAGAAAAGTACGATCTGACACTGCACGGAAGCTGGACATTGAAAAGCTGCAGACACAACAAATGGCAGCGGCATACTCCACTCGACTGGCCCAACTGTTTGATGAAAGCACTTCTTGTTCCGATGATATAATGGCGCAGTGGCAAACTATTGCGCACTCCATGGAAAATGCCGCGAAATCCGTACTTGGGTACCGAAAGCCTCCTCCAAAAAACCCATGGTACGACCAAGAGTGTCGAGATACTACTGAAGCCAAGAATGCGGCATATAGAGCAACCCTGCAGTCAGTAGCAACGCGCCAGATGAAGGAGTGGTATCGGGAGAAAAGGAGAGAGGAGAAACGTCTATTCCGCAGAAAGAAAAAGGAAATGGAAAGACGTGAGTGCGAGCGAATTAAAATGTACAGGAGTCAGAATGAAGTCCGGAAATTCTACCAAAGAATTAAACACCAAACCGATGGCTTTTTTGCAGGCACATCCTCCTGCAGAGACAAAGACTGACACAGATAACATGCTGAGGATATGGAAAGAACATTTTACCTAACTGCTAGTGTCTGATGTTGGCGGGGAAGAGGATACCGCAGAACCAATCCCTGATGATGGTATAGAATGTTTACCTCCTAGTCAGAATGAGGTCCAAGTAGCAGTAACCCGACTAAGGAACAACAAGGCAGCAGGAGCCGACGGGTTACCAGCTGAACTATTTAAGACCGGAGGCGACACGCTGATAAGGCGTATGCATCAGCTTAACTGCGCAACCTGGCTAGAAGAACGCATACCCGATGATTGGCACCTCAGCATAGTATGTCCCGTACACAAGAAAGGAGACAAGACGGAATGTGCCAACTACAGAGGAATAAGTCTCCTCCCCATCGCATACAAGATACTCTCGAGCGTACTGTGTGAAAGATTAAAACCAAGAGTCAATAAGATAATTGGGCCCTATCAATGCGGCTTTAGACCAGGTAAATCCACCCTAGACCAGATATTCACACTGCGCCAAATCCTGGAAAAGACCCGAGAAGGACAAATCAACACCTACCACCTCTTTGTTGACTAAAAATCCGCCTTCGATACTTCTTTACGTTCAAAAGTATTTCAAGCCATGTCTGAGTTTGGTATCCCTGCAAAATTAATAAGGCTCTGCCGGATGACACTTGCTGATACGCGTTCCTCAGTAAAAATAGGAAAGAATCTCTCCGAACCATTTAATACCAAACGAGGTTTCAGACAAGGAGATAGCCTCTCGCGTGATCTCTTTAATATCCTGCTGGAGAAGATTATACGAGATGCAGAAGTGAATAGATATGGCACAATAACCACAAGAGAGCACATGCTACTCGCCTATGCCGACGATATCGATATCATAGGTCGGTCACCGGAAGTAGTAACTGCAGCCTTTGAAAGAATCGAAAGAGAGTCAGTGAAAATGGGTCTGGTAGTAAATGGAGATAAGACGAAATGGATGGTTTCCACTCCCAAAAAGCCTTGTACAACCGAGCAGATAAAGAACATGGAGAAAGTTGGGAACCACAACTTTGAGATAGTCAGTAACTTTATCTACCTCGGCACCGCCGTAACCGAAACGAATGACACCAGTTTTGAGATAAAGCGAAGAATAATACTGGCAAACAGATGCTACTTTGGACTAAGTAAGCAGTTTAGAAACAAGGCCACCTCTCGACGGACGAAGACTACACTTTCTGAAGCATGGGTACTTGTGAAAGTAGATGAGGCAGTGCTTGGAGTATTTGAGAGAAAGATTCTTCGTAAAATATATGGACCAGTTTGCGTTAACGGAGAATATAGGCGACGTATGAACCACGAGCTGTATGAGCTGTATGACGACGATAGCAGAGTTACACGCATCAAAATACAACGGCTGCGTTGGCTAGGTCATGTTGTCAGAATGGATGAAGAAGCTCCAGCAAAGAAGTCTTTTGAAGGCAAACACGGTGGTACACGCAAACCGGGAAGACCAAAAGCCCGATGGAAAGATCATGTTGTGGGAGACACTTGGTGTCAGAGATTTTAGAATGAGCGCAGAAGATCGAGGCACTTGGAACGCTATTCTACGTTCGGCTAGTGGAAGAAATATTCTGTCATAGCCAATTAAAGTAAGTAAGTTTCGCATGTATAAATCGTATACATATGTATTCACATTCTCAATTTTTCTGTTGTAATTGATTATTTATTTAAAAATTATGGAGTTTATGAAGCGGTAAAAATAATTTTCACTTTTTAGGTGTTTTTTTTTTTGCCAAATTTATGTTCGTCTAAACACGATAATAGTTGTCTTCTTTTGAATTACATCAGGAATGCACAAAATGAAATAAGGTTGTGTGGCAGAAAAGCAAGAAAAGGATATTTGGCCCATTTGCACTTCTATTTACATTACATGTGTGTGAACAAGTACATAACACCATCTTGCTTTATGTAGAAACAGGTACATACCGCTTATGTTATTGAATAACAATTTCAATTCGTGCAATTAAAAATTTGATAAACATTTGCCTTTTTACCAATAACATGTCATGATTCAATGGCAAATGGAATTTCAATGTAAACAAAGCAATTAATAACTTTGTTAAAAATAATTTTATAAATCAATACCATGTTTAATTAATTAAATTTAAATGAGGCGGTCGGAGAAATGTTTTCGCAACAAATTCATTGTGTCTTGGGTTGCGTAGCTCCATTTTCCTCACGTTTCTTACGATCATTTCTTCGAAGTTTGGAAGAAGAAATTCCTCAAGCATTTTCCTGGTTTATATGGGAGCTGTATCAGGTTATAGGCCAATTTGAAACGTTTTTGGCACAGTTGTCAAAAGTCGTAACAGTACACTTTGTGCAAAATTTCAAATCAATCAGATAAGAATTTCTTTTGAGGCGACAAGAAGTCGAATCCAACGGCTACTTTATGCAAATCTGAGCCAAAATGTCGGTTTGTAATTTCCCATGACTTACATCAATAAGAAGTATCTGTGGAAGTTTTGGAGCGGCTGACTTTACGCGTTTCAACAGACGAACGCAGATGACTAGATCGACTTAGAATGTCAAGATGATTAAAAACAAAAAAAAATGAAGTATAAACTTCATGAGGTCGCAAGATCAATTTCTTGAGATATTACAAACGGAATGACTCAATTAGTTGTTGTTGTTGTTACCACATTTTCATCTGGAGGTGGCGATCCTCGTCAAGCTCCTGCAGGTGAGCAAGCTCGCTCCGGTTCAAAGGACCAATCGCCGCGGAAATGGAATGCCGCCAAAAACTCGCTTTGTCATATCGAGCATCATAGACACTCAGTATTTGTGCAAGAGCCGGTGCTAACCGATCCCCCACTGAGACCCTCCGCTAGATACTGTTTGTCCGCCACTGCTGCTGCAGCTACTCCGTATGCAGCATTCCACTATCCGCAGCCTGTAGACGCGCCCGATAGCTCGCAGCTAAGCTTTTCGTGACACCAAAGAACTCCACCCAGATCGGACCTCAAAGTTCCAGTTTGTGTGGTGCATAAAGCTGTATGCACCACACAAACTGGAACCAATTATTATACCCTTCATACTATAGTAGTGGGTATTACAAATGAAAATCACTTCATATTTCACAACCAAATTCAAATTCAAAATTCAATTTTTGTTTATTCATATTCACATTTTTTTTGCTTATTTTTGAACTTAAGTCAATTAAAACTAATTTTTGTTTTTTTCTCGATAACTTAGTATTTTGTCGGTTCCCAACTACTGTTATAGAGAAGTTGGATGATATAAAAAAATGTTGCCTTACACGGACGATATAGAGTGAGGTTTCCATCACGAAATTAATTGCATTAATTAATTTTTTAATTTAAAATGCTTTAATTACGAAAACGATAATATCAACATGAGTTTTTGAAAAAGGGGATTAAAACAAATTTCAATTTAAAGAAGAGAATTTGCAATTAAAAATTGAGTGCAAATTTTTTACATGGTATAGTACTTCAAAAAAGAATTTTAAAGTAGCAATTGAGTGGAGCGTTTTGCCCGTATCTCAGCGATCCGGGGCAAAACGAAGGAGACAGAGGGGTATGCACCGGCAGCGCAACCGGGCAAAAGTGCAGGAGGATGCTGAAAGAGATAGAACTGACATTCCTGACACTTCTCCGGAAGCTGGGAAGAGAATCAAATCTTCCAAAGAGTATAACACTGCCAAGACGCTGAAGAAGAAAAAGATCTCCCCGCTTTTAAGTACACTGGGAAGACTGAACCAGGCATCCCGGAGACTCCAGAAAGTGTCCTGCGGAGGAAGACAAAAACGAACAGATTTTCGAGCATGTGTTGAACTCTGAAGGCGGTCCACCCATACAAATTAAGAGCTGCGGGTATAGAGGGGACCTCTTGACGTTGCGTTTTGCGTCAGCAGAATGTATTGATACCGTCAAAAAAAACTCATCGGGGGTATCCACTCTCCCTGGGAGGGCGCAAACTCGATCTGGTGAGAAAAATGGACATCCTCCAGCTCACAAAGGCGACGGTCTTCATTAAGGAATGGGGTAGTAAATTTGCGACGAAATGCATGTTGGGATTCTTGGGCAAGCCAAACCAAGGGTTGTTCGCAGAGAAGTGGGAGGTCTTTCACAAGGAGGAGAAGGAGGAAGTAACTCCCCTTGTGGTTGGCATTGATCAAGCCACCGTGACAAGTCTGGCTAAGACTAAAGGCATGGAGCACTGCGAGAGCAAGGCAGAAATTCTCATATTGAGACATCAGGCCGTGCACTGGCAGGTGACTCAATATCCCCCAAGAAAAAGAGTGCTGACAACGAGACAATCACGGCCTCTCTCAATATTGGAAAGACTAGGATAAACAAAGATCCTAATACAAAAATATCAGGGAGTGCAGTGGCGGGAGACACAACACAGCGTAACAAACAGGGACCCGACGACGGACCCATTACATACTCCAAGGTTTAAAAGACTAGTATAGGTAAAGATCCTAATATTGAAACATTAAGCAGCGCACAACAGGTAGTACAGGAAATGGAAACTCAATACAGCCTAACGAACAGAGACCCGACGATGGCACCATTACCGACTTTCTCAAGATTCGGAAGACTAGGAAAGGCAAAGAACATCAGGCAGTGCAGTGACAGGAAAGTTAATGCCGTCTAAAAAACAGGGAGCAGACAATTAAACCATCACCTACTCCCAAGAAGCCCATCTAACTGAGGGCCAATAATTGAGATCATCCAGATAAACCTCAACAGTAGCGAGACTGCTACACACGCTCTGATGGAGAAAATCAGCCAGGGCAAAATTCATATTGCCTTAATTCAGGAGCCATGGACGACCCGGAACAATGTTTCTGGACTAAACCATATCAACTATCAATTATTCTATGCTAACACTGGTACTTGTCCGAGGAATTGCGTTATTTGTCATAAAAATTTTAATTGTATGTTTTCCCCCCAGAGTTGTCAACGACGGATGGAGCAGTTGTGAGGCAGAACGACGGTGAGGTATACCTGGCATCACTTTATCTGCCTTTCGACTCTCCGACACCGCCACCCACGTTGGAGCTGCAACGGCTGGTGAGGAAAACAAAACAGACAGGAAACGAGGTACTAATAGGGTGCAAAGCGAACTCTCGCCACATTTCGTGGGGTAGTACCAACACTAATAAGCCCAAGCCCTGGCAGTGTTCTAAAATACTAACGACCTAATAACACCTAATATTGGTAATACCGCTACCTTTGTTAATAGGATTAGGGAGGAGGTGTTAGATTTGGCGATATGTTCGGAAAATCTAATCGATGAGGTTCGGGATAAGAGTGTCTCCATGGAACACTCTTTCTCTGACCATCGCTACATTAGGTTTAGAATAGCACGGCCAGCGCCGAATCCGATAAGCTTCCAGAATAAGTTGAAAACCAACTGGACAAAATTCGTAAGGCTACTTAGAAGAAGACTTGGGCAAGATAATTTAGATTGTCCAAGCACAGAAAACATTGACGAAAATGTCAACAGGATTACGACTGCACTGGTGAGGTGTTTCGAAGATAGTTATCCTCTTCGGGAAAGGAAATCAGGCCAAGAAAAACCCTGGATGACCGGGGAGATTCGAAATTTTGGGATTTCCCAATTCGGCAATTTTTAGAATTTATGGTCAAGGAAGCCTTGAGGAGCATCAAACCATTTAAGTCACCCGGACCTGATGGAATATTTTCGGCGTTACTGCAGAAAGAGGCAGACTATCTGGCGTCCCACCTGGATAATATTTCCACAGTGTGTCTGAGACTTGCATATATTCCGAAAGCCTGGCAGAAGGCAAGGGTGGTATGTACACCCAAGCCCGACAAGGCAACATATACGACACCAAAGGCCTACAGACCTACAACGTGTTGTGGACACCATTATAGGTTAGGTTAAGTTTAAGTGGCAGTCTGCCATCAGACTCACTTTGACGGTTTCGTCTATTGTGATACCACAGGAACAGAAGAAGGAAGATGCCTTCTAGTTTCAACCGTTGAACTATCCAGATCGTTTTAAAAATCCCAATAATTTGCGAATGTTCACAACCGCTAAATCAGAAAGGTTCGCAAAGAAATGAGAACCTGAAGCGGAACTCCTTTGACTGCTTTTGCGGAACACACACACAGAAGGGGGTCTACAGTGTCCTCTTCTTCGATGTCCTCACAGCTACTGCAAGAGTCTTTGCTCCCATCCTTCCGTCTGTCCTTAGTGCGGCTGTGATGCAAAAACAAGTAGGTGAACTTTTGAAGCGCCGTTCACCAGACCGCAACACCATATAGCATTATAGGTCTAACAACTGGAGTATATATCCAATACATGGCATGTGGTCTGAACCCCCCAACTAAGCAAATGGCTATCTTGCAGATGTATAGGGCAAGAGTTGCCGTTCTTTTGCGGAGGACCAGTCTATCAGACACAGCTTGTAATTCAACCGGTGATATATTATCAGGGCCTGGCGACTTAAAGTGTCGAAACTTCTTATCGCCAAAAGGATTTTCGGCTCAGACACAATTTCCCTAATAACATCCGACGAATTCATATCAGTGAAAACCACTTCTGGCGCCACGTTGTCCTTTGGGAAAATTTCCGGGGAACGTGTATCAACGAATAGTTCCAATGTTTCCTCACTATACATTGTCCATACATTCTCTGACTCCTGAATATACTTACTAACTATACTTTAATTGGCTATAACAGAACATTTGTTCCACTAGCCGAACGTAGAATAGATTTCTATGCACCTCGATCTTCTACGCTCATTCTAAAATCTCTGACACCAAGCTTCGAGGTGTCTCCCACCACTTCATCTTTCCATCGGGCTTGTAGTCTTTCCGGTTGGCGTGTACCACCATGTTTGCTTTCAAAAGACTTCTTTGCAAGAGCTTCTTCATCCATTCTGACAACATGGCCTAGCCAACGCAGCCATTGTATTTTGTCGTCATACCGCTCGTGGTTCATACGTCGCCTATATTCTCTATTAACGCAAACTGGTCCACATATTTTATGAAGAATGTCTCTCTCAAATACTCCAAGCACTACCTCATCTGCCTTCGCAAGTACCCGTGCTTCAAAACCATATAACAGCACGGGTAGTATCAGTGTCTTGTATAGTGTAATCTTCGTCTGTCGAGAGGTGGCCTTGTTTCTAAACTGCTTACTTAGTCCAAAGTAACATCTGTTTGCCAGCACTATTCTTCGCTTTATCTCATACTGGTAGATAAAGTTGCTGACTATCGCAAAGTTGTGGTTCCCAACTTTCTACATTTTCTTTATCTGCTCGGTTGTACAAGGTGTTTTGGGAGCTGAAACCATCCATTTCGTCTTATCTCCATTTACAGCCAGACCCGTTTTCACTGACTTTCTTTCGTTTCATTATTTTCACTGTCTTTCGATTCTTTCAAAGGTAGCAGTTACTTCTTTCGGTGATTGACCTACGATGTCGATGTCGTCGGCATAGGCGAGTAGCATGTGTTCTCTTGTGATTAGAGTGCCATATCTATTCACATCTGCATCTCGTATAATCTTCTCCAACAGGATATTAAAGAGATCCTATTCTTACTTAGGAACGCGTATTAGCAAGTGTCATCCTGCAGAGCCTTATGAATTTTGCAGGGATACCAAACTCAGACAAGGCTTGAAATACTTTTGAACGTGAAGGGGTATCGAAATAGGCTTTGTAGTAAACAAAGAGATGATAGGTGTTGATTTGTCCTTCTCGGGTCTTTTCCAGGATTTGGCGCAGTGTGAATATCTGGTTCAGGGTGGATTTACCAGGTCTAAAGCCGCATTGACAGAGCCCAATTATCTCATTGACTTTAGGTTTTAATCTTTCACACAGTACGCTCGAGAGTATCTTGTATGCGATGGGGATGAGACTTATTCCTCTGTAGTTAGCATATTCCGTCGTGTCTCCTTTCTTGTGTACGGGGCATAGTATGCTGAGGTTTCAATCATCAGGTATGCGTTCTTCTAACCAGATTGCCATTTTTACTATTCCTTTGTTTCCCATAGTAGTTCTCATAGTTTTCCGGGGGCGGGTTACTGGCCCAGCGCCCCAACCGTATGAGTTGTGTGGGATTGCACACGTATCCCTCATTGTGGCAGACCGCTTGCTCCAAGATCCGACACTCGCCCCCAGCCGCCCCTAACCTGGGAGCAGACGCTGATGTTGGCCATTGGTTATTTGAAGGCGCCTATAACTCGCCTTGTAATCTCGAGTATCATTGGCACTCAGTATTTAATTAAAAGCCAGTGCCACCTGACTCCTTACTGAGACTCTCCTCTCGAAAATCGCTGACTGACGCATTTGCTGCTACTCTGCGTAAAAACGGAGCTTTCCACCATCCGCAACCTGTGGACGCGCCCGGTAACTTTAAGATTAGCTTCCCGTGGTAACGATGGACACCACACAAGTCGGAGCTCAAAGTTGCAGCCGGTGTGGTGCTCATAGTTATCCCATGTCGCACGGGGATACCATTGAATATAACCCACCGTAATAGGTCTCGAGGGAGGAATCTTCCTGAGCCTAGAGGCCTCAGATGTATCCTCCACGGAGCTGCAATTATTTATGAGCCTTTCTCAGCTCGCCCTAATATCTTCTTAACTCAGCCTTATAGATATCCCAATCGTGTGGTGCTCTCATGGCTTTTGCACTATTGAAGAGTTTTCTGCAGTCCTTCCTTAGACCAACCTGACATGCTGACACAAGCGAGTCATTCGGGACCTTCGTGACCGCTTGACCACTAAGTCCGCAGTTTCCACTTCGGCGGAGGATATAGACTTTGTGCCCACTTCTGCACTATTTTCTCCAAGGCTGAAAATATAACGATGATCAGATAAGCTGTGATCATCCGAGATCAGGGCTAGACCCTGGGGTTTCAATGTTAACCCAGAGAGGATCGAAATATTCCAGTTCACGAGGAAGACAAAGGTGGGCGAATTTAACGCACCACGTTTCCTCAATAAAACTACTTCGATATCTGACAAGTTCAAATACTTAGGTGTAATCTTGGATAGGAAACTTAAATGGAAGTGTCGCATTCAGGAGCGTACTGAGAAGGCTCACAGATGTCAGGCACTATGTAGATGGGCCCTACGCCCGAAATTGGGCCTGAATCCGAGGATTGTCCACTGGGACTGCTGCCATCAGCACAGCCTTCGATTGACGGAACCCTAGTATTGCCATCTGGACGATCATGTTACACGGATGGATCAAAGCTAGAGGACAGAGTGGGCTTGGGGTCTTCATTGAGAACCCAGGGACTGAGATCTTTTTTAGAATGTCTGACCATAATACATAATACCTGCAGGCGGAGATACGGGCGATCACGGAATACGTGAGGTGTTGTGGTGCGTAAGCGAGGACGTTGAAAGTGAACATCTTTACGGACAGTAAAATTGCATAAAGGGTAATAACAATCAGTACGGTAAGATCACGAACAGTCTTGGAATGTAAGAAGGAGATAAACGTCTTCTCTGAGGATGACAAAATCCGCATCGTTTGGTTGCCGGGCCACAGCGGAGTAAGGGGGAATGAAAAAGCAGACAATTTGGCAGTGAAGGTTAAAGGACTGCCGTCTATAAACTTGGTTAACCCGAAGTCTTTCGGGCGACGCAGTCCGTGTTGAGGGCGTGGGCGACAAATGTACATGCACCCCTATGGAACAGGGAAACTGTCGGTAGGACGGCGTGAGAAGACGAGGCTATTACTTAAAGGACGTAAGAAGGAGGTCAGTATAGCTCTCGGTATCATATCGGGGCACATAGGACTACGAGGTCACTTATGTAAAATCGGTGCGCAAATGATAGCATGTGTAGATTTTCTTTTTCGAGGTTACTTTTTTGGTATTTAGAGCGCACAACAAGCCGATTATTGTTCATATTGGCATGGGGCGGATTAAAATCCGCACCCTCTTTACAACATTACCTAACTCCACATAACCTCAAAATTTCGCCAGCATTAAGAGGGGATACAAATTTGTTCCGATGTTCTCGCCAGGATTTGAACCCATGCGTTCAACGTCATAAGCGGACATGCTAACCTCTGCGCTACGGCGGCCTTTGAATATAATATTTGAACTTTAGCAAATGTTATATTAAATTTTTTGCGAAAGGCGTGCTATAGGACGCTCACTTGATTTCGGTACACATATGTATGTTAAGCTCCTGGAACACGAATATGAGGTTTATTTTTGGGTCCATCATCCAAGAAACAAAACGCCCCAGGCATTATTCCAAAAATTGGCGCATGTTGGGGGTATGAGGATTTGCAGAAATGTAGACTTATAGGTCTAAAATCAAAGCCTACGCTTCAAAAATGCAACGGAAAATACTGTTTCCTGAATTATAATAAAAAAGAGTAGCGAGCCGGACTTGGTCTGGCTACTGACATACTTAATTAAAATTTACTTAATTTAAGTTAATGAATTACATGTATTGGGGAATTTACCCTAATAAAAACATTTATCTGGCTGAAGACGCCGTTATGCCATTAATATGTGTATTTAGATCATAAGATTACAATACATACGTCGAAAACGTCGTAAACCTAGCAAAAAAAATGTTTTCGACAAAATTAAAAAATAATAAGAAAATCTTACAATAATTTTTAAACTTTTGTGAATTTATAATTATGGTTGACCTTGTGCATAGGTTAGAAGGTGCTTCTGTAACAGAAAGTGAGTTCGAATCCTGGCGAGAATATCAAAAACAATTTCAGCTATTGATCCTCTTCACAAATGCTGATATCACTTTTGAATACCTTAAAGTGGTCTAGATGGCGCTAACTTTAAAAAATGTAAAACAAAAACTTTTTATCATAATTTAAAATTTTAAACATTAAATTAGCAACAACAATAAATGTAAAACGAATATATGATGTCGAAGCTAAACAAGTAGCAGGGTTTTGTCAAGGTTTATGACGGTTACTACTTTTCACAGAGCACGCCATAGGTGGCATTTTATCGCCACTCCTATAGGTGACCACCATAAATGACCTATTACGGATGTTGACTGAGGAGGGATTTGAACCCGTCTGCTGCCCACACGATGTTATAATACTTCTAAGAAGTAAGGATCCGAATCAGCTATGAAGAAGGGCCTTATGAGATAGCATACGACTGAGCTAGACCCAGGGGTCTTAATATTAACCCAGAGAACACTGAAATTTGCCTGTTCACGAGAAAGACGAAGGTACGTCAATTTGACGCACCAAGATTCCTTAATAAAACGATTTCGATATCTGGCAAGGTCATACTGTCGCGTTATAAGCGAGGCAACGAGGATTAGAACGAGGATTAGAAGACGTTGCCGATCGAATACCTGAGATGACACTTGCGGTCGAGAACAAGACATTGCTGCTAAAAACACAGTCTTGGATAGACGGAACTCTGGCATTGCCATCTGGGAAATCACGTTAAACAGATGCACCAGGACGGTAAGATAACGGACAGTCTTGGAGTGTAAGGTGAAGATTAACGCCTTCTCTGAGAATTAACGCCTTCTCTGAATCCACATCGTTTGGGTGCCTGGTCATAGCGGAGTATGAAAAATTTGTTTAACCCGACGACATTCGGGTAGACGCAGCCAGAGTTAAGATCCTGGTCGACAAACACTGTGGAACACCGAAAAAGTCAGTAGGAAGGCCAAAATCCTATGGGGAGATCCGGATCGTGAAAAGACGAGGCTATTACTGAAAGACAGTAAGAATGGGGTCGTTATAGCTTTCGGTATCTTAACTGGACTACGAACTCACTTATGCAAAGTCGGTGCGGCAAGTGATAGCATGTGTTGGGCATTTGTAGAAGATGATGAGTCGTTGGTGCATTTCCTATGCCATTGCCCGGCTTTGGCGGGTAACAGACAGCGGCACTTAGATGGGGACACAATACCAGACATGGACCAACTGAGGGGATATGGACCAACTGTTACAGAAAACAATTAAGGAATTTGTAAGTAGCACGGAATTTGTAACTTAGATTTTCTCTTTAAGGTTACTTTAAAGTACTTAGACTTTTTTCAACCTATATTCACACACTTGTATACTTACAATGAGTTTCTCGTGAGAAACTCATTGTAAGTATAACAGTGCAAATTATAGTTTTATGGCAAATAATCCACTGTGAAAAATTTAGTAACAAAAAGAAAAATTAAAAACCTAATCTTGTAACGAAAACAAATACATTGTGAAAATCTACATTGCATTGACAATTTACCAAAACGAAATGTACAATATAATATAAAAAAATATACAAAACAAAAAAGGAAAATGAGTAGTATTTAATTCCTGATTTATTATTTAAGAGAAATTTTAATGTTAACTTTTATTATATGTACTATAAATTATTTTTGGTAATATTAGTTAAATTTATGAGATTAACTATTTTAGAGAAGTATTTAATTCCTGATTTATTGTTAAGAAAACTTTAATGAATTGTTAATTTTGTAGTGTTTTAATCATATATGGTCTAACGACTTGACTAATAAATGAGCAAATTAAAATTAAAAAAAAAAATGTAAGGCAAACTCAAAGATTGGTGGTAAAAGAAAACAAACACATGTATTAATTTTAGAAATCAAGTCGTTTAATCGAGTCAACATTTTGAAAATTCATAAAAATCTGCCCCTTAAACTAAATAAAAAACAGTTATTTGTTCGTAAAAGTGTTAAAACAAGAATTAAGGTCAAACATTTTATTTTAATTTAAGTTTTTCTACTTTAAATCTAGGCCAATATAGGCAGATCGAGGCCCTGTAACCCTGTAACAAGAAAATAGAAGCACAAGTTACTAAACTTGGGAAATTACTATCGGAAAGTGACTGAATTGGTTACGGTTTCAAAAATTATGATGGAAAATGATGTGAAATGGATATCGAAATCAGAAACTTGGTTCAAGAAACCGAAAATTGTGAAATTGTAAAATATATTCTTCATTAATCTCCCAAAGGGCAGGGATACGGGCTGTTGACCATGAGAATGAATATCACTTTCATTCTAGAAAAGGTTTTGATTGAAAAATATTAAAGTTGTTACTGCAATTGTTCGAAAATAATGAATTCTTGAAAGTTTATGAATAAAAAAGATGCCTATTGTCAATTGTGGTCAGGCAGTCTAAATCAAATCTCAGTCCCTGGTTTTTCAATGTAGACCCCCAGGGCCGTTCTGTCCTTTAGCTTCGATCCATACGGTTCCGTCATTCCAAGACTGTACCGCTGGCAACAGGACCTCGCACTCGACCTAAAGTGTCGTTTCAGGTATTCGATCGGAAAGTTTTTCTATTCCTTCCAGGCTTCCTATCGTCGCCTCGATTATACCGCGATGGTATGACCTGCACCTATCCTCTATCCATTCTCTCATCACTTTGTCTCATAGCCTCAATGGCTGGCTCACATTTAATCTGTGTGTCTTTGGGTCGGATATCTGGAATAGTCTCCAGTGCGCTAGTGGCTCCGCCTTGGCAAGACAACATGCTCTCCATAACAGTCCACCAAACTACTATGGCGTAAGTATGTATTGGTCTAATCACGTTTTTGAGAACTAGTGGATTTTCCTCGGATGCAGGCCCCCATTTCTACATAGTGCTCAAAATCTGTGAGCTTTCTCAGTACGCCCCTAAATGACCACTTCCAATTCAGTTATCTATCCAAGATCATCCCTAAATATTTGACCTTGTCATTTTTCGAAACCGTTTTATTGATGAAACGTGGTGCGTCAAATTTATGGTGGTCACCTAAAAAAGTAACGACCTGTGACACTTTCTCCCTTATCTTTACGTCATGGGATCCGCAATTTATCCACCTGTTCCTTAGCATATGGCTTATCTAGTCTCTATGGACCGGGTCCACCCGGTACTCGTCTAATGATTGGATTAACGTGTCGGTCCTCACCCTATTAAACGCTCCCTCGATGTCAATGCAAAACCGCCAATGGTAACGTCTTGGCATGGAAGGATTCTTCTATTTTATGCACAACCACGTGCAGGGCAATCTTCAACGACCTTCGTATTTAAGCAGATCGCCGGATGACCACAATGCGTTCCATGATTTTGAGTAGAAAGATTGTAAGGCTTATAGGCCTGTAGGTCTTTTGTGTCGCATAACATAACTTGCCGAGCTTAGGTATAAACACCACCCTTGCGTCCTACCAGGCTTTCGGAGTATATGCTAGTCCTAGGCACGCTGTGAAAATAGTGGCCATATGAGACGCCAGATAGTCGGCATCCTTTTGTAGTAACGCCGGAAATATTCAATCATGGTTTGAAGCTCCTCAAGGCTTACTTAACTATAAATTTCGTTATGATAAACCCTTGATCAACCTCATTTGTTCAAGATTCCGGTGTCTCCATGTCCTATGGAAAATGCATTTTCATCAAAAGCCTCAACATGTCCTCCGTTGTTTCTGCTCTCACTCCCATGGGCTTTTGAGAAAAATTTTTCATCTTGGCGACGCCATTTAGGCTATCGACCTGGTCGCAGAAAATCTTCCGGGAGGCAAGTTTGGCGCTCTGGTAATCTTATTGAATTCCTTGAGCCTTGTGTAATACACATCCCAATATACTTCCGCTTTTTTACGACGTGCTCGGTTAAAAAGTCTGCGGACCTCTTTCCCAATGTTGCGAATCTCCCCGATATACAGGGCTTTCTTGGGCTGATTTCCTTTCTCGAGTCATCGATAGACTCCACTAGTCCAGTCGTATTCCTGTTGACATTGTCGTCAATGTCTTGGACAATCTAAATTTTCTTGCCCAAGTCTTCTTCTGAATAATTTTCTCAATTTTGGCATTTGGTTTTCAACTTATCATGGACGCATAACGGATTTAGCGTTGGCCGTGCTATTCTAAACCTCCTCCCTCATCCTGTTAACAAAGGTAGCGGTGTTTCAAGTTTGAGTATTCAAGAATGCTGCCAGGGTTTGGCAACGCTTATTGATGTTGGTAATACCCCACAAAATGTGTTGAGTTTGCATCACACTCTATTAGTACCTCATTTCCTGTCTGTTATGCTTTCCTCACCAACCTTCTATTGAAATCAGGTTCAGGTGATTTAAATGGTTTTAAGATCCTCAAGGATTCCATCACCAAAAATTCAGTAATGATAATCAATGTAATGATCTGTCAACATCATTAATCCAAGATTCCGGTGTCTCCGTAAGTCCCGTAGTAAGGTTTTAATTGGGACATTCTTTTTGAGTTTTTTGAGAGCGTCATTAACGATATAGCGGCGTCATTAACGATATAGCCCTGTTCGCAGAAAAACTTCCAGGAGGCACGTTTTGTCGCTCTGTTAATTTTATTGTATTTCTTAAGCCGTGTGTAGTACATATCTCAATATACTTCCGCTTTTTTACGACGTGCTCTGTTAAAAAGTTTGCGGACCTCTTTCCCAACATAGAATTCCAGGATTTTTTTGGGGTATTGTTTTTCCTCAAAGAGGCCAACTATTATCGAAAGACCCCACTAGTGCATTAGTATTCCTGCTGACATTATCGTCAATGTTTTCTATGCTTGGACAATCTAAATTATCTTGCCCAAATGTAGCGATGGTCAGAGAAGGAGTGCTTCATGGAGACCCTCCAATCCTGAACCTAATCGATTAGAGTTTCCGAACATATTGTCAGATCTAAAACCAGCTCCATAACCCTAACAAAGGTAGCGGTGTTACCAATAGGTTATCAGGTCATTAGAATTTAAAAATTATGCCGAGTCTTGGTCCCGCTTATTAATGTTGGTACTACCCAACTAAATGTGATAAGAGTACGCATCCCACCCTATTCTGCAAAATTGCCCATGAACATTCCATTAAGGAACTGGCGCAAACTTCTCACAAATCAATGAGTGCTGTCCGATTCAATTTTAAGCTCAATGGTAAGGACCTCGTTTTTATATCCTTTGGGGAGAAGTTTTTACATGTGGGGTTAACCACCGCTGAACAATTTTCTGATGTTCCTGCCAGGATTCGAACCCAGGCGTTCAGTGTCATAGGCGGGGTCTGTGCTACGGTGGCCTGTCCTGTCTGTTTTGCTCTCCACGCCAGCCGTTGCAGCTCCGACGTTGGTGGCGGGGTCGGAGAGTCCAACGGCAAACGAAGTAATGTCGGGTATGCTCCACCGTCTCACTGTCTCATCACTATTGCATCCCACATTGACAACTCTGAAGAAAATGTATAATTGAAGTACCAAAGATAGCATAGAATAATTGGTAGTTGATATGGTTCAGTTCATAATCTTTGTTCCGAGTCTTCCATGGCTCCTGAATTAAGGCAATATGAATCGTGCACTTGCTAATTTTCTTCATCAGAGCGTGTATAGCTGTCTTGCTCCGGTGGAGGTTTCACTGAATGACCTCAATCCTAGGTCCTCCATTGAATGGGCTCCCTGCTCATTAGGTTGCATTGACTTTCCTGTCAAAGCACTGCCTGACGTTTCAGTAATAGGTTCATTGCCTATCGGCTCTCTGTTCGTTAGACTTGATGTTTCAATATTCGGATCTTTACCTATCCTTGTCTTCCGAATCTTAAAGTCAGCGATGTTTGTTATGCTGTGTTCGGTCTCTCGCCATTGCAGTGCCCAATATTGTGAGAGTCGGTGATCGTCTCATCGTCGGCCATCTGTTCTTTAGGCGGTTTTGATTGTCCTGCCTCTGCATCGCCTGATGGCGCATTATGAGAATATTTTCCTATCCTAGTCTTCGCAATATTGAATAATATGGCCTTGGTCCCTTAGAAAGGCATGGCTTTCGTCTTAGCCAAACTTGTCATAGAGCATTGATCAATGCCCACCAAAAGGAAAGTTCATCCCTCCATCTCCTCCCAGTGGAATATCTCCCATTTCTCCATGGCCAACTGTTGGTTTTGCTTGTTTAAGACTTCCATTATGGGTTCCGTAGCGAAGTCGCCGGCCTCATACCTGATGAAGACCGTCGTCTTTGTGAGCTGGGGTATGTCGATCTTTCTCACAAGGTCGAGCTTACGCCCTAGGGATTATGAATACTTGCAACGAGCTGTTTGACGGTATCAATACATTCTGCTGACGTGAAGTGCAGCACTAAGATGTCCCCTCTATACTCGTAGCTCATCACTTGCATGGGTGGACCCCCTTCAGAATTCAACACATGATTGAAAACCCATTCGGAATCCTACCGGATGCACTGCCGATATCGATGACTGCATAAGCCACTGTGACTTAAGAGGGCAGCTTCTTTGCTTTCTTCTCCTTCGGTGATGGCTGTGGCATCCTTTTTGAAGTCACAGTCCTTCATGAAGACTCAGGGGCCGTGCGCACTTCTTTCCTTCCCTTTCCAACTTTGTCTCCCTCCGCAGGACATTATCTGGAATCTTCATGCGAGAATGTTACCTTAGTCTTTCTTTACTTGGTCTGGCGTCCTAGCAGTGTTATGCTCCTCGGGAGATCTGATTCTTTTGCCAGCTTCCGTCGAAGTGCTTGGGATGTCAGTCCATTCCTTCCAACATCCTGCGCTTTCGTCCGAAGTTTCTATAGGGACCTATTACGATTTTTTTGTAATAGGTATCAATTCCGAGATATGTATATATATATTTTTTTTCCTTCGAGGAGCGAAATGAAAACACATCCGATCCACTTAACGGTTACAAACAATTAACAAAAAATGCAATTTTCGGTTTTATTGAATGGAAAAAATTCTTGATAATTCTGAAAATGTGGCACATTTCGACATGTTAATGGTTAGCAAGAATTTGCAGGTGTTCAAAGGAGATTTCAAGTTTTCGGAAGATTTCATATCACAGGCAAAATTGCTGCATGATTTAACACAGGAACAAGATAGAGCATCATACATTATGTACGTTTATAATTTAAAACTAGCAGTCCAGGCACGAAGAATTTTGGGTCGTTTGAATAAACCAATGACATTTGCACAAAAGCTATTGAAGAAGAGGTTTCTCCATATCTCAGAAATACAATAAGAACGATTTTGGCGGTAAAAAGAAAAAATTATGGCAATCATGGAAAAAGGAATAATTTGTATAGTGGATATAAAATAATCAGAATAACTACCAATGAAATTAACGGCGCAAACACCTCTAATCCAAGGCACAATAATGGAAGAAATTGGAGTGGCCCAAATAATACAAGAAGATACGAGCATGACGAAAAGACAAAAATTAAAAGGAATTTGATTCCAGCAGAAAAGAGATTAAGGATATATGAAGAAGCTCTTACTACAAACGCTTTTTGAAATGCAAGGACAACCGTTTAACATTGTTAATAGATACCGGAGCTGACGTTTCTACACATTTTTTCAAAAGTGAATACCGATAATACAGCGAGATTAACTGGCATTACTAGTCGGCTACATACAGGGCTCTCTCGCTGTCAAGGAATATACAATGGCAGCATTTCTTGACATTGAAGGTGCTTTCAGTAATGTAAAACCGACTTAAATCATGAAGGAGTTGGAGCTTCTTAGGCATCAACTCTACCGTAAGAAAGTATATTAATAACTTACTTTCTAAAAAATGCATTACGGCAGGCTTAAGATCTGTGGATCTAAAGAAATGGTTTGGCAGAAGAACACCTCAATTAATGTGGTGGCACAAATAAATAAATGTGGTGGCATCCATATATTATTATTTTTTGTTTTTTATTTTACCAACAAATCTAAATTGTTTGATGCGCTTCGATTCGTGGAAAGAAAAGGAACTACATACTTCCTTTTGTGAAACGGAACTAAAAGGAGCGATCACTAAAATGCCCACCTCTAGTGAAATGGCTAAGATATAACGTTATTACGACGATTGGTATTAATATCTTCTCAGACAACCAGGGAGCCATTAAATCATTGGAAAACGTATTTCTCACACACAAAAACCGCCCTCGACTGTCGCTGATCTCTCAACGAGATGGCTGAACAGTTCAAAATTTACCTATTCTGGGTGCCGGGCCACAGAGATATCCCAGGGAACTATAAAGCGGACGAGTGTGCGAGACTAGGAACTACCCTACACATTCCTGGGATACTGGAATCTGTGGGTATGCCTCTAGCAACATGTAAGCCAAGTTTTCAGGACCAGTCCCGCAGGACAACGAATGAAAGATGGTCAAAAAGAGGGGGCTGTAAGCATTCAAAAACTATGGGGCCTAATCTAGATTTGAATAGGTCTACCGTTTTGCTGTCATTGGCTAGAACAGAGGTTACTGTCTAATCGGAAAACATTCTGAAAGACTGAAGGATGGGGGCAACGACTCTTGCAGAAGCTGTGAGAACATCGAGGAAGAAGAGACTATAGAACAAATTCTGTGTGTGTCCCGCACTAGCAGTCAAAAGGAGTTCCACATTAGGTTCTCATTTCTTTGAGAACCTGTGTTTGGGCTTTTTAAAGCGATCTGGATGGTTCAACGGTAGGAACTAGAAGGCATCTTCCTTCTTCTGTTCCAGTGGTATCACAATGAACGAAAACGTCTAAGTGAGTCTGATGGCAGACTGCCACTTAAATCTAACCTAACCTAACCATGTATTAGTAAGGGAGAATATCAGCTAGAAAACGTACATGATGCTCTCGCCAGGATTGGAACTCAGACATTTTCTGTTATATGAGCACGTTCTAACCTATGCACCAGTGTTGCCATATTCAAAAAGTTTAAAATAATTTTATGAGTTCCTAATTATTTTCCAATTCTGTCAAAAACTAGTTTGGATAGGTTTATGACGTTTTTGACGTATGTATGTATTATACGTCGGAGTTTCCAACAGATCATCTTTTATAACGCCCATATAAGAATGAACTGTTACAACTTAAGTACTTTTCTACAACTTTACTTTTCAATTGGTAGAAGATTTTAAAGGTCGCACAAAAACACTCTGTAAAAGGTTCAAAATTGACCAGTAACCATAAGTGTTTAATGGAAGTAAAAAACAATGGTTGACTTACCTCATAATCCTTATCAGGTTCAGTAGGATCATCATAGGTCAACGGGTTTCTAGTTTTAAGTAACTTTTTGGGTACCGAAAATGAAATTATTGGCAATTGATTTGATGCTGAAAAATATGTTGATACTTCTTCTCTCGCAGCCATTCCCTTTTCAATAAAAGCCGAAGCCACATCAATTGTACCTAATCGCATAGTGCATTTCTTAATTGGACTGCTTAATTCAGTAACGGGAAGACGAACTGAAACGAATTTTCCTACAATGGTACGATGCATCTGATCCAGATCTTCAATTGTAAATTCGCCAAAATTATTTCTTGGTCTAATGCCACTTAAAGTGTACTTGTTCACTATCGATGGCAGATTTGGAAATGGGGCATATGGACGTAAATTCTCCGGCTCCACGGTTTCAATATTTCCGTAGTCAACAAAGCGAACCGTCCATTCACCTTTGTCATTCTTTTTCTGCTCATGTATAACTGCCCGATAATATTTCGAATCGAGGTGATATCTGGCAATGCAGGGTTGATTTGGAAGGTATTCATAGTCCTCCGTTGTTTCTGCAAGATGTTCACATTTCTCCGAAACTATTTCCTTTATTCTATCCAAGAAAGGTTTATCGTCAGCCTCATGCAGGTATATAATGCAACCATAATCAACGTAGGTAGCGTACCCAGTAAATATTGTTTTATTTATATCTTTAGACGTTGACCATGCAATTTGCACATTGGTTAGCCCTGTAGTAGGAACTAATTCAAATTCGCTAATATAAACACTTAGTGGATGATTATCGGACAAATCCGAATCGACGATTACATTTCCTCCATCAGTAGTTGTGCTAAAATCTTCCGAAAAAGTGAACGGATGCTGATCTCTTAGCGTTATGGCTGAAAATTTTTAAAAAATCAACATATTAGATTTTTACTTTTTGTACCATACCTAAAAATCATTACAAAGTAACAACACTGTTTCAATAAAACATTGCATTAACATTTCATTATTATATAGCAGTCAGTAATACTAAAGCTGTGTTACTGAATAGTTAGCTCAGCTTTAGTTGGTAGTTGGAATCGAACAAATTTGTTATGACGGATGTATACACAGAAAAAAATAACTGAGAAAAAACCAACTACCAAGTTTTTATGTAAAACAGTTAATTCTCAACGACTTTTAACATTGAATTGGAGACATTAATATGGAAGTAGGTTTGTAGAAATTTGAACGACTAAATATTTGAAATTTTTTTGGGTATTCAGGTTCACGGAGAATTAAAGAAATTTAAAGAGAATAAATCACACATAAAGGGTGATTTTTTAGCTATTATCGTTTTGGCAAAACTGGTTCAAACAACTCCCGCACATTTCGTGTTTCGTTTCACTGTCAAACATCTGAATCTCTTTTTTGGCTCAATGGGTACTTTTCTCAAATTCTTTTTCCAAAATGCAAGAGCTTGTCTTGCTTGACATGTGGTTTCAACAAGACGGTGCCACATGCCACACAGACCTATAGTTCTTAAAAAATCACCCTTAAGAATCTTTTTTGCACCTCTGTAGTAGAGAGGGTGACAGAGAAAACCCCCGAAAGAAGCAGTTAACCAATGAGAAGAAACAGCGCACAGAAGGGTACTTGGCATAAAAAATGGAGATCAATTCACGGAAGCGTCCAATTTTGATAAAAATTAGGAAAATATTTATTATGGCTTAAGAACGAAAAATATTAAACTTGGAAAAAATCGATGTAGATTAAGATTAAACTCCTATATATATATATATATATATATATATATCTCATCCGATATGTGCTTCTTTGGTTGAATCACACGAGGTCGAAAGATTATTACAATAGTTTATCGTTTTTTGTGCTGAAGACTCTGCGGACGTTGATAGAAACGTCTTAATACAAAAATACCTGGAGATCGCCTGTCTCGGGAACGGCATGCATAAAGTACGGAAAAGTCTACTGAAACAGCTCTTCACGACCTAGTTGTGTATATAGACAGTTTTCGCTGTCAAGACATATACAAGAGTAGAATTTCTTGACATTGCACCTTAAATGTCACAATAATGTAAAACCTTCAATGTCACAATAATGTAATCATGAAGGAGCTGGAGTTTCTAGGCAACAACACTACTGAAGGAAAGTCTATTTATAACTTACTTACTAAAAGTTGTATTACGACAGGTTTGCGATTTATGAATCTAAAAAGTTGGGTCAGCAGAGGAACACTTCAAGGAGGTGTTCTGTCTTCTCTACTTTAGAATATAACCATAAACAATATATTATTGTCACTTGAAGAAAAACGTGTAAAAGTGGTCGCGTATGTTGATGAAGTCAAAATTGCGTTTTGAGGAAAGTTTCCCTGCACTCCTTCAGAAGGCTCTACGTACGATAGCAAAGTTGACCGAAAGTGGTCTAGGCATAAATCTGTGCTAGACAGAAGTAGTTATTTTTAGCAGGAGACACAAGTTACTCATAGTGGCATCTGTCTCCGTGGGAGGAAATAATGTTCCATTTACTGAAAAACAAAATACCTGGGTGGTTTGCTGGACAGAAAATTTAACTTCAAATCAAACATTCTGGAAAGGCAACACTTACCCCATATGCATGCAAGAGAGCCATTGGCAAAAAAGTTGGGTGTTCAAACTGCGTGTCATGTACTGGTTATATACTGCGTTCGAAGCTATTGACACAACTTCCGAAAGATGCGCAGGAACATGTGTATGCCATGGGAGTCTTTTGTTGCAGGACAGAATATCTATTACTACATACACATTGGAAAAGGTACAGATGGCAATCCGGCTGCCAAGGTTGGTTAGTGCCATCTTTATACCATAAAGACATTTACGCAGTGAATCCGACATTAGTACAAACAATCAACGTACGGCCCTAGAAGCCTTCACACCCAAAAGTAACCGATGGGATTTCCTTAGCCGAGAATCTATTACTGTGAAATTGGTACAGATGACAAATTTTTTTTAATTATGAGCTAAAACTTTAATCGGACTGCACCCACTGATTTTAGAGAAGTATCCCCTGTTCCTAAATGGAATGTTCATGGAAAAGTAGAAGTGGTTGGGTGCAGGTACTGACCCATCGGCGGTGACATTTGGTCACAAAATCACGAACTGAAAACATTAAGCAACTGTAATGGTTAAATATTTCCAAAAATAAGTTTTAGCCACGGAATTCCTAACTTAAAATTTTCTCTTTAGAGGTTACTTATAGTTTTTAGAGCGCACAACAAGCCAACTACTGACTTAGATGTATGTCCATAGTCTCATGGGGCGGATTAATATCTGCACCCTCTTTTCAACCTTACCTAACCTACTAAAATATCCATTACGCAGGCTTGGGATCTGTGGATCTAAAAAGATGGGTCGGCAGTGGAGACTACTGTCTCCTGTGCTTCGGAATATGGCCATTTATAATATATTATTGTCTCTGGAAGGAGAAGTTGTAAAAGTGGTCTCGTATGCTGATGTCGTGGCAACTGCGGTTAGAGGAAAGTTTCCCATGCTAATTACAAAATCCTTAATTGTTTTCTATACCACTCCCCTAAGTTGGTTCATGTCTGGTACTGTGTCCCCACTAAGTGCCGGTATCTCCCTCCTAATGCTGGCAACATTTGTGAGGTACTACGCCATGTAAAACTTCTCTCCAAACAGGTGTCGCACTGCGGCACGCCGTTTGGACTCGGCTATAAAAAGGAGGTCCCTTATCATTGAGCTTAAATTTGAATCGGACTGCTCTCAATGATATGTGAGAAGTTTTCTCCTGTTCCTTAGTAGAATGTTCATGAGTAAAATTTGTATTTACATTTGAGCTCGTAGTCCTATGTGTCCCGTTATGATACCAGTAACTATATTGACCTCCTTCTAACTTCCTTTCAGTAATAGCCTCGTTTTCTCACGACTTGGATCCCCCATAGGATTTTCGCCATCCTTCGCCATTTATTGACGGCAGTCCTCTGGCCTTCACCGCCAAATCGTCTGCCAGATATCGAAATCATCTTATAGAGGAAACGTGGTGCGTTAAATTGGCCCACCTTCGTCTTCATCATGAACAGGCATATTTCAGTCTTCTCTGGATTAACATTGAGATCTCTGGGTCTAGCACAGTCATATGCCGTATGCAAGACCCGTTCGGCTCTTCTGCATAGCTCGTTCGGATATAACATCGTCTGCGTAGCAGACGCGTTCAAATCCATCCTCACTCAGCATCTGTAATAGGTCATTTGTGTTGGTCACCCATAGGAGTGGCGATAAAATGCCCCCCTGTGGCGTGCCCTGTGCCACTTTCTCCCTTATATTTATGCCATGGGACTCACAATTTATCCACCTGTTCCTTAGCATATGGTTTATCCAGTCTCTAAGGACCGGGTCCACCCGGTACTGGTCTAAGGATTGGATCAGTGAGTTGGTCCGCACATTGTTAAAAGCCCCCTCGATGTCAATGCATACCGCCAGTGTGTAATTTTTGGCATCGAAGGATTCTTCTATTTTATGCACAACCTCGTGCAGGGCAGTCTCCACCGATCTTACCTTGACATAGGCATGCTGTTTGTTTTTGAGCAGTTCGCTGGATGTCATACACTTTATCATGGTGTCCACAATACGTTCCATGGTTTTAAGTAGAAAGGATGTAAGGCTTATGGGTCTGTAGGCCTTTGGTGTCGCATAATTTGCCTTGCCGGGCGGGTGTAAACACCACCCTTGCCTCCTGCCAGGTTTTCGGAGTATATACAAGTCATAGGCATGCCGTGAAAATTTGGCCAGACGAGTCGCCAGATAATCTGCCTCTTTCTGTAGTAACGCCGGAAATATTCCATCAGGTCCGGGTGACTTAAATGGTTTGAAGCTCCTCAAGGATTCCTTCACAATAAATTCCGTTATTATAAACCTTCGATCAACGTCATTATTCCAAGATTCCGGTGTCTCCGTGAGTCTCTTCGTATCCTGTGGAAAATGGGTTTTCATCAAAAATCTCAACTCTGGGGAAAATTTGTATGACAAATAACGCAGGTCCTCGGCCGAGTACCAGTGTTAGCACAGAATATTTAGAAGTTGATATGGTTCAGCCCAGAAACTTTGTTCCGGGTCGTCCATGGCTCCTGAATTAAGGCAATAGATTCATATTGCCCTTGCTAATTTTCTTCATCAGAACGTGTGTAGCAGTCTCATCAATCATTGGTCCTCCAGTAGGTGGGCATCTTGGGAGTTGGTGATGAACTCATCGTCTGCTCACTGTCATCGTATTAGGTTCATTATCTAAAGTTCGGCTGTGTTGGGTCTCTCGCCACTGCACTGCCTGATATTTTAATATTAGGAACTTTGCTTATCCTAATTTTTCCAATATTGAGAGAGGCGGTGATTGTCTCGTTGTCAGCTTCCTGCACGTCTTAAAGTCACCCGCCACTGCACGTCTTAAAATAAGAACTTCTGCCATGCCTTTAGTCTTAGCCAAACTTGTCACGGAGACTTGATTAATGCTAACCAAAGGAGAGTTCCTTCCTCCTTCTTCTCCCTGTGGAAAACCTTGGTTTTGTTTGCCCAAGAATCCCAACATGGGTTCCGTCGCAAATTTACTGTCCCGTCTCGATGAAGACTGTCGCCTTTGTTAGCTGGGGGATATCCATGTTTCTCATTAGGTCGAGTTTTGCACCCTCCCAGGGAGCGTGGATACCTCTGACGAGCTGTTTGACGGTATCAATACATACCGTCGACGCAAAACGCAGCGTAAAGATCCCCCCTCTATACTCGCAGCTCACCATTTGTATGGGTGGGACCTCTACAGAGTTCCACACATGTTCGAAAATCCGATCGTTAACCAGATCCTCCACTTGGGACCGATGATCTGGTGGAATCCTACCGGATGCACAGCCGATATTGATGACTGCATAAGTCAATTTATCTCTGTTGTGCTTCCTTGCTAATTCTGGCGATTCTCAGCGACCATCTTCCCCTTGCTTGGTGGCTGTGGCCTCCTTTAGGAAGTCACAGACCTCCATGAAGATTCAAGAGCCGTGCGCGATTCTTTCGTTCCTGTTCCGACTTTATCTACCTCCGCAGGACACTGTCTAGAGTCTCCATTATGGGATGGCTTGCTTGGTTTTATTCTAATTCAGCATTTTAGCAGTGTTATGCTCTTCGAGAGATCTGAGTCTTTTTCCAAATTCCGTAGAAGTGCTTGGAGTGTCAGTCCTATCCTTACCAGCATCCTGCACTTTCGCCCTATTGCGATGACGGTACATACTCCTATGTCTCCTTAATCGTCGACCGGATCGCTTTCTCGGTCTGCTTGAGAGCTTAGCAAAGCCATCGCTCACTTCTGCCGTCATCCCGATGCCCTCATCTCTCGATTCGGCTGCGATGACTGTTTCATTGATACCTTCGCTGTCCGAATCCGAGTTAGAAACAACACCTTTACTTAAAAGCTGGGGACGAACTGTGCATCCCTCTGGCTTATCCGTCTCTTCCTCATTAATTAGTCTGACGGGTAGTTGTGCGCTTGAAGCATTAATCTAGACTACAGCCACCCACACCTATAGGAGGGGAGGACAACACGTCACTGACGCTACCACCGCAGCTGTTTGTGTCCATTTCTAGCCTACTCCAAAAGGCTTTAAAATTTTTTTCGTAATAGGAAGTACCTATACCAATATACGGATGTATTTTTTTTTTTTTGAGGACCGAAATAAATGTACTTTCCCTCCTCTCAATGGATAGAATAGAAAACAAGTAAAAGCGTGCTAAGTTCGGCCGGGCCGAATCTTATATACCCTCCACCATGGATCGCATTTGTCAACTTCTTTTCCCGGCATCTCTTCTTAGGCAAAAAAGGATATAAGAAAAGAGTTGCTCTGCTTTTAAAACGATATGAAGATATTGTCCGGTTCGGACCACAATTAAATTATATGTTGGAGACCTGTGTAAAATTTCAGCCAATTCGTATAAGAATTGCGCCCATTGGGGCTCACGAAGTAAAATAGAGAGAACGATTTATATGGGATCTGTATCGGGCTATAGACCGATTCAGACCATAATAAACACGTTTGTTGATGGTCACGAGAGGATCCATCGTACAAAATTTCAGGCATATCGGATAATAATTGCGACCTCTAGGGGTCAAGAAGTCAAGATCCCAGATCGGTTTATATGGCAGCTATATCAGGTTATGAACCGATTTGAACCTTATTTGACACAGTTGTTGAAAGTAAAAATAAAATACGTCATGCAAAATTTCAGCCAAATCGGATAGGAATTGCGCCCTCTAGAAGCTCAATAAGTCAAATCCCCAGATCGGTTTATATGGCAGCTATATCAGGTTATGGACCGATTTAAACCATACTTGGCACAGTTGTTGGATATCATAAGAAAACACGTCGTGCAAAATTTCATTCCAATCGGATAAGAATTGCGCACACTAGAGGCTCAAGAAGTCAAGACCCAAGATCGGCTTATATGGCAGCTATATCAGGTTATGAACCGATTTGAACCATACTTGGCACAGTTGTTGGATATCATAGCAAAACACGTCGTGCAAAATTTCATTTCAATCGGATAAGAATTGCGCACTCTAGAGGCTCAAGAAGTCAAGTCCCCAGACCTGTTTATATGACAGCTATATCAGGTTATGAACCGATTTCAACCATACTTGGCACAGTTGTTGGATATCATAAGAAAACACGTCGTGCAAAATTTCATTCTGATCGGATAAGAATTGCGCACGCTAGAGGCTCAGGAAGTCAAGACCCAAGATCGGTTTATATGGCAGCTATATCAGATTATGGACCGATTTAAACCATACTTGGCACAGTTGTTGGATATCATAGCAAAACACGTCGTGCAAAATTTCATTTCAATCGGATAAGAATTGCGCACTCTAGAGGCTCAAGAAGTCAAGACCCAAGATCGGCTTATATGGCAGCTATATCAGGTTATGAACCGATTTCAACCATACTTGGCACAGTTGTTGGATATCATAAGAAAACACGTCGTGCAAAATTTCATTCCAATCGGATAAGAATTGCGCACACTAGAGGCTGAAGAAGTCAAGACCCAAGATCGGTTTATATGGCAGCTATATCAAAACATGGACCGATATGGCCCATTTACAATACCAACCGACCTACACTAATAAGAAGTATTTGTGCAAAATTTCAAGCGGCTAGCTTTACTCCTTCGGAAGTTAGCGTGCTTTCGACAGACAGACGGACGGACGGACGGAAGGACGGACGGACGGACATGGCTAGATCGACATAAAATGTCACGACGATCAAGAATATATATACTTTATGGGGTCTCAGACGAATATTTCGAGTAGTTACAAACAGAATGACGAAATTAGTATACCCCCCATCTTATGGTGGAGGGTATAAAAAATATCTTTTCGTAAGCAAGTTATTAATAAATTTTCTTACGGCAGAGGTGATGCCTAGAAACTCCAACTCCTTCATGATTGACGTCGGTTTTACATTATTGAAAACACCTTCAATGTCAAGAATTCTATCCATTGTTTATTCCTTGACAGAGAGAGAACCATCTATGTAGCCGACTAGGTCGTGAAGGATTTCCTGCTTTCGGAATGAAAATGACCTTCTTGTCCCTCCATCCCACAGTTATAAATGACATTCTGATACAAGCAAGTACAGCGGTCAAAAAAAGTATTCATCATTCAATGTTTTTTTTTTAATAAGTCTACAAAAGACAATTGGAATAAAAACATATTAAACTAATGATGCAGTAGTGCTTGAGTGATATATATGTACACAATTTCATTGTTTTTAAAGAAAAAAATAGTATTTATTGGAACAAAAAGGGCCATTTTACAGCTGAACACAAAAAATTAAACAAAAAAAGTATTCATCATTGCAAAAAAACAAAAAAATAAATAACATAATTTAAAAAAATTAATACTTTGTTATTCGACCACCGCGTCTTATAACTTCTTTTAAACGGTTTGACATCGATTGGACTAATTTAGCGGTTATATTTTGGTCTATATTAGTCCATTCCTCCATTATCACCTGTTGCATTTGACTCTTGCTCGAAAAATTGCGCGTTCTCAATTTGCGTTCGAGATGTTCCCAAAGATGTTCAATTGGGTTCAAGTCGGGACTTTGAGGAGGAGTTTTAATGACTTTGGGGCAGTTATACAGCATCCACATCTTGGTATTTAAAGCAGAATGTTTGGGGTCATTATCTTGATAATATTGAAAGTTATTACCAAGCCCAAGTTTTACAGCACTATCTTTTAAATTCCTCTTTAAAATGTCAATGTAATACTTATGATCCATTACTCCATTAATAATTTCAAACCATTAAACCACCTCCACCATGTTTTACAGTAGCAACTGTGTTTCGTTCTTCAAGCTCTGTATTTGGTTTTCTGTATACTATGACCTTTCCATCGCACCCAAAAAGATTAAACTAGCTCTCGTCTGCAAAAATGACTGTTTTCCAAAATGATTCGGGCTGTTTTACATAGATTTTTGCGAAGTTTAGCCTTTTCACTCGGTTTATTTTATTTATAAAGGGCTTCTTACGTGCAGTTCTTCCTCTGTAACTATGCCTTTTGAGTGTATTTCGAATTGTTTGTGTAGTAACTTCCTTCCCTAAATATTCCATAGTGTTTTTACGAAGAATGGTCGCATTTGTCTTCGGAGTTTTCTGAACTTGCCGCACTAGCCAACGCACATCTCCAACTGAAAGTGCTTTTGGTCGACCAGATCTTGGTTTATTGTCAACAGTTTTCGTTTCTGTCCACTTTCTGATGATGGATTGTATAGTAGATCGTGGTCTATTTAATATTTCACTGATAGTTTTTTGAGTTAAACCATTCCTGTGGTGTTTTATTCTCAAAACTTTTACCTCATCAGAAACCTCGTTTTGCTTACGACCCATTTTGACAAAAACTATATTTTCAATGAAATTAAATATTTGCTGTCAAGGGCAAAGCCTCCTTTACTAAATAAAACAGAAAAGGGGGATTCCCAAATAATATTTGAATTTGACTTTGATGATAGCACATCAATGATGAATACTTTTTTTGTTCTGTTTTTGGTGTTATTATATAAAATTGCATTTTTTGCGCTAATTAAATTTATTTTTTTAATTTATTTTAAAACATATTACGAAAAATAAACTATTGCATAAAACTGCATTATTTGTTTACTTTAAATTTTCTTCAATTACCCAAAATAACTGAATTTATTATCAATTTTGCTAATGATGAATACTTTTTTTGACCGCTGTATATCTCCATAAGCCATAGAACCAGTCTATCAGACACAGCTTGTAATTCAACCGGTGATACATCATCAGGGCCTGGCGACTTAAAGAAGTCGAAAATTCTTATCGCCCAAAGGATTTTCGGCTCAGATACAGTTTTCCTAATGGCCTCCGACGAATGCATACCAGTGACAACCTCTATTGACGCCACGTTGTCAGTTGGAGAATTTCCTGAAAAATGTGTATCGACGAGTAGTTCTAATGTTTCCTCCCTGGACGGAGGCCTCAGATGTATCCCAGGATTTTTTCTGAGCCTTTCTCAGCTCGCCCTTATATTTTCCTTAGCTCAGCCTTATAGATGTCCCAATCGTATGGTGCTCCACTCCAATTATTCCTAGGTATGCAGCCCTGTTCTTCTCCCTTGTCGACAACTGCCATCACCAAACTGTCCTTAGCTACATTAGCAAAGGTTCTTGGAGTCATCTTACTATTGTTCGCCCTCCCTCATCTTACTATTGTGATGCCCTCCAGGTGACCACAATCTAATGGCTGACTGCGGTGAAGTCTTTCGGGTAGCCTGTGCAGCAAATCCTCTATTACTAAGAGTCGTAGGATCATTCGCACCAAGACTCTCCATAAACCTGAGAGCGATGCGTCTTCTATTACTTCAACCTCTTAAAGAACGTGTTGGTTTGCCGGGGAAGACCGATGGCCAAGGCAAAGTATAGGCTTGCGAAAAGTAGGCTTGTCAAAGGCAAAGTATAGGCTTGTCCTTAAGACTCGAACCAGGTGTCTTCGTCAAAATCCCCTGTTGACCAGTCGTCTGTCGGCTAGTGGAGCCTGGAGCAGCCGCTCCACCAGTCGAGGTTTAAGTAGCAGACAACATGCTACGGCCTGATGCCACCACCGCAGATGATGGGTCTTTGGAGACCACTTTAAGCCTATTCCTGGGCTCTAGATATGCCGCTCCACTGGAAACAGGCGCAGATCATCAACCGCCTAATGGATACCACTATCGCAGCTATCCTTGAGCGACTTTAATTCTTTTTCCAAAAATAATGACATATCACGAGTTACAAAAAAATTCTTGTGGAGCGAAATAACAAAACGTCCGCTCCACTCAATCGAGAATCAAATAAAATGGCTTAAATGCTTATAATTTGCATCATTACCCAGAGAATAGTTGATACCAAGCGTTTTCATTTCAGTACCATACACGGTATTGATAGTAAAGCATAGAAGTGATTAGTACCATTTGGTACTAGTCTAATTACCAAACTGATATTGATTTCAATACCAAACTGTTATTAGATTTAGTATCAAACCGGTATCGGTTTTATACCAAAACGTTATTGAATATTCCGCCTCCTAATGAACCACAATAAAAGCCTTTGAAAAGGTGTTATATTTTTATTTCGTTTACCTAAGTTAACAATTACAATAACAAAATAATGTTGCACCCTGACCAACCTGGATTCCTTGTATTAAGCAATTGATTTCCGGAAGTAGTTTTCATATGAACACACCAACATTGCATCCTTTACCAAACAAGAGACTTCATCATGTTTGTTTTTATTTTTTGCATTTTTACCGCTTTCGAGTATTTAAACACGTTTTTACGCAAATAAATCTTATTAAAGCATTTTAATGACATCAATATTTTAAGTACCTAGCTAAACAACACTTTTGCCGCGATGACAAGAATACAAATAAGACGCCGTTTATTTTAGTAGGCATCATCGACTGGTATCAAATTGATACCAAATGGTATTAAAAATATTTTATATTTGTTATATTTTTTATAACTGATTGAGTGGGAAATAGGTGGCAAAATTTAAATATAATGCTGTAATTGGTACTTTCTCTACGGATTTGGCAAAAGCTCTAAAATTTGGGATACAGCTACGTCTTGAGCATATACACTGTGTAACTAGAAGAATTTTTTGAAACTCATACATTAAGGTATTAAAACGTCCACAATCGTACTTTCTTCTCAGATTGAGCTACAGCTCTCAAAATTGGAATAGAGTTAATCCTTGACAGCATATATCGGGCGACTAGGTGATTTTTTGAAATGGGTACATTTAGCTACTAAAACGTACAAAGTGGTACTTTCTTCACGAATTAGGTTAAAGCTCTTAAAATTGGGATACAGTTACACCTTGACAGTAACATCGAAGGTAGCGAAGCAACCAAGCGTATGCTAGTTGCAGATAAAATAAGAAAAACTGGTAGAACTAAACTTCATAAAAAAGTTGTTCCAGCTGTAATCTATTTTCTTTCTCTGTTATTTTATTTAAGTTGTAATCTTATTTGATTTACTTTCGTCAACTAATAAATAATTTATGTCCTCCTCTAAAAGGGTCATTTTCAAATATTCTCAGAAAGCAAATTCTCTAAAAAGCTCTATCATTTAACAAGCCCAAGATACCAACTAATATTTTACTATTAAAAGGCCAAGGGTTTTAATATAAAGGCGATTTTGTGCTACATATTATGGCCAAACAGCAGAATGAATTTTAGTGAAACTGACATGAATTACATGAACCGTTAAGTGGAGCGAACATGACATGATCCGTTGAGTGGAGAGGATGTTTTGTTAGTTCACTCCGTAAGAATTTTCCTGTAACTCGTAATTGGTCATTATATTTGGAAGAAATATTGAAGTCACTCAAGGAAAGCTGCGATAGAGGTATCCACTAGACGGTTGATGATCTGCGACTGTTTCCAGTGGAGCGACAGATCTGGAGCCCGGGAGTAGGCTTAGAATGGACTCCAAATACCCAACAGCAGCGGCGTAGCATGTTGTCTGCTACTGAAACCTCGACTGGTGGAGCGTCTGGTCCAGGCTCCACTAGACGACTGGTCAGCAGGGGCTTTCAACGAAGACACCTAGTTCGAGTCTAAATGACAAGGCCGAACATGTTTTTTCTTCGCATGCCTATAATGTGCCTAGGCCGCCGGCCTTCCCCGGCAAACCAACAATAGGTTGGAAAAATAGAAGACGCATCGCCCTCATGTTTATTAAGTGACTTGGAGCGAATGATCCTAACACTCTCACTAGGGCTCGGGAATTTGCTGCACAGGCTACACCAAAGACTACACGTCTAGATTTGAAATGAACTCTTTAATACATCTGAACTCTTTCATACACCTGAACTCTTTAATGATTACAAGGAGGAATCAGACCACTTCTTGTATAAAGACGAAGAAAATAGCTTATTATAGTCGTAAATTTCAAGAAGCATTGAACACGAATGATACTTGGAGACATATTAAGTCAATTGGAATAGGGAGTGATAATGCATCAATTGATAGACATGTTGATTTAGATCAGATTAATCGGAGTTTCTTGAACATATCTTTTCCTGAGCCAAACGTACATTTCTACGACAGTGACTTTAGTAACGTAAACCATAGTAGTAACAACACCTCACCAGAACTACGTTTTGATCTTGAGCGTTTTGAACAAAGCGATATCGTTCGCGCTGTAGAATCGATTAAGTCTAATGCCACTGGTTCTGATGGTATTGACCCAAGATTTTTTAGGATAATTCTACCTTTATTCTTCCGTATATGTGTCATCTTTTTAACAATATTATTTTAAGGAGTTGCTATCCAGTCTTGGAAACGGGCAAGGATAGTCCCAATAACAAAGAATAACCAGGAATTTAGGCCAATAGCATACGTCTCTAAGATATTTGAGACTCTAGTCAACCGGAAAATATCGGAATATATTGCGAATAATTCGCTGCTAACAGATTTTCAATTTGGTTTCCGGCCAAAGCACAGTTGCACTACTGCACTTTTGAAAGTAGTTGAAGATGTAAGGAGTGATATTGACAGCGATAAAGTTATCTTTCTTGTTCTTTTAGATCATTTAAAATCAAACCTTAAACTGAAACATTTATTTAAATTTTCTGAAAGAACAACGTATCTTATATATTCCTATCTTTCGATTAGAAGTCAATCGGTATGTGTTGATAGCCGGTGTTCTAGTCTAGCCGGTCTCTAGTCTCAAGAGGTGTTCCACAGGGGTCTGTATTGGGCCCACTCCTTTTTTCCTTATATAACAAAGACCTTCCTGGACAGTTGCGCAACTGTGGTATTCATATGTATGCCGACGACGTACAGCTGTATATGAGCTCCTCGCCGGAGAGTCTGATCGATGGCGTACTTCGACTTAATAATGACTTATATAGGATAAACACATGGGCAAATGCCAACGGACTACTTTTAAATCCAAAAAAGTCAAAGTGCCTTGTAATTGGTAGGAATCGGGTGAAAATGCCGCCCAATCTTGATGTGGCAATTGCTGGAGCCCCAAATGAGATTGTTTCATCTGCAAGAAACCTTGGTTTGGAGTTTGATGATAGACTTTCATGGAAGAATCATGTCTGTATGACAGTGGGCAGGACCTACGGCGTTTTACGAAACGAAACTTATATGAGTCAACAGTATACCCCTTTGTCAATAAGAATGCTTTTGGCTAGGACATTTATTCTGCCGAAACTATTATACTCTTGCGAGGTTTTTTACGGTTGTGATGTAACTCATAGGAATAATTTGCACGTAGCCTTTAACGATGTCGTTAGATACATTTTTGGTTTGCGTAGAAGAGACCGGGTATCTGACTTTGCCAGACAAGTATATGGTGTCTCTTTTAACTCGTTCCTTAAGATACGCTCGTTGCAAATGATCCACAAGATAATTTATACCAATGAACCGTCATATCTGGCTTCTGTATTGCGTTATGCCAACTCTACAAGAGGTAAACAAGTAATATAAATACGTCATCAATATCGTGTTTCTGAACAACAGTTCTTTGTTAATGCTATACGTATGTGGAATAATCTTCCCAATAGTATTCAAATTATAAGTAATGAACGACGGTTCAAATCTTTGATTTATAATCATTTTAATTAATTATTTGTTTTTGTTTTTTTATAACTATTTATTAATTTATTTTATCAGTAACTTTGATTAAATTGTTAAATTTTCCTTAAAGTTTCTTTTGCTTCTTTTTTAAAAAATTGTTTTAACCTTTTTTTTACTTAAATATTGTATCTGCAACTTTGCTTAAATTGTTAAATATTTTGTACCAATTATTGTACTATTTTAATGAAAACTAGCTGAATTCATTGTATTTATCAATTTACCAACCCATGCTTTATATAAGACACTGTCTTTTGTATAGGTTTTATCATAATAAAATACAAATACAATATAAAACAAATCTGCACCGCAGTCAGCCAAATGGCTGCGGTCACCTGGAGGGCATCCCATGCCTAAAAGAACTAGGGCGAACAATAGTAAGATGGGACCAAGAACCTTTGGTAATGTAGCTAAAGACAGTTTGGTGATGGCAGTTGTCGACTAGGGAGAAGAACAGGGTTGCATGCCTAGGAATAATTGGAGTGGGATAGTCAATGGACTGTCATCAGTATACTCCGATGTCCTTGCGGAATTTCCTGGGCCTCCTCTAGTTTGTAAGGATGCAGACCGGTATTGGAACTGATACAGACTAATTGCTTTCGGAGATCAACGCTCAATTGAAATGTGCGCTAAAAATATTGGTGAGATCTGGCCAGGTGCAGCACTATATATAGTCTAGAAGGACGATATTCCTTCTCGATCAATGGCGCATACTTGGATACCAAGGATTCATTCAGATCCTGAATCGATACTTGGAAGACTAAGGGAGTGTAATCCCAATCTTTCAACCACCGACAGAAAGATTGGTAGATTGGATGAGGCTGATGGTGACATAGAATAGGGACCAAACAAGCCCTGTGTGGGTGGGTCAGCTGGACTGGGCTCAGGGTGTGCTCCAGCGGGGAAACACGGAACTCAAAAAGTACCTCGACAGCAGCAGCTGGTGAAGCATCTCAGGATGAATCGTGCACACCGCAAGTGTCCAGTGTCCTGAGGAAGGAATCTTGTGAGGATGAACTCCTGGTGGAATAAGAAGACGAGGCTAACACAAGAGTGGTGGAAGTTCTGAATCCTGACTATAGTCGGTTTCTACAGATAATTCTCCACCATTGGAAGGTCGCTTCGGCGGCACTAAAGGTCCTCCTGATGGCAGGAGGATTTAACGTGGTTCTTACCCAGGAACCATGGGTGTGTGCAGGAATGGTTCGTGGACTAAGAATTGCAGCATTTAATCTACTCAAGGGCACGGGGAATGGGAGACACAGAGCCTGTATTCTTGCAAAGAGTAGTGTCTTCTTCCGTCGATAAGCAAGATTTAGTAGTAGCCAGCCTTGAAATAAACAAGTCTCATTACTGGCTGGCTTCCCTAAATATGGCACACAATTCAGAGATGTTGCCTGGTTGAAGCTTCTTCTATAGGGAAGAAAAGCCTCATTGTAGGAAGTGATGCTAATGCACATCACCAGATATGGGGTGAGCTGCTTATCGAATACGCAATCTGGCGATTTGAAATAAAGGGGATAAACCGACCTTTATTACCAGGAACTGGCAGGAGGTGCTAGATATTACCTTTGTATCGGTAGATACAAGCGTAAGGATAAGCAACTTCTCTTATCATCGTTATATTAGTTTCAGGCTTGGAGAAAATACTGCAGAAGTGGTCCCTCGGCTAAACAGAAGAAAGGCGGATTGGGAGAAAGTTCGGCACAAATTCTGCATGCCTATCCCTTCTAGACCAAAAAAGGAAGTGGCAACTGGGGAGGATATAGTGGTCAAGCGGATCACGATTGGGACATCTATAAAGCTGAGCTAAGATAATATAACGGCGAGCTGAGAAAGGCTCAGAACAAATCCTGGGTAGAATTCTGCAGCTCATTGGAGGGTACATCTGAGGCCTCTAGACTAAGGAAGATTCTGTCCTTGAGACCTATTACGGTGGGGCACAGAAGTCAGAGAACACATTTTTTTTCACGTAAGTAACACGCAGGGGATGTCCCATATATATGAAGTGCATTGCGTTGGCAATTAGGAAAGTTTAGGGTTGGAGGGGAGAAAGAGGGAGTAGTGTTGTTGTTGTTGTTGTTGTAGCAGTTTATTGTGTACTATCTTTCGTCTGCTTGATTCTGTTGAGTGTCAAGACCCAGGAACTCCGCGACTAAGATGGGGTGCGTCCACAGGGATCTGGGTCTGAGTCGAGTGGGTCTGGCCGGGCAGTTAAACAGGTGACGTGTATCGTGCGGTCCCTGGTTACAGTCGGGACATACATCTTGCACGTCGGCATCAATCCTAGCTCTGTGGGAATTGAGGCGGCTGCATCTGCCGGAACGTAATTGAGCCAGAATCACTCTGGTTTGCCGGGGGAGGTCGATTTCTTCGGGTGCAATGGGTGGCGGTCGTTCTCCAAGGACTACATTCACTCGGTAGCAAGTTAACGCGTCTGCTACCGTGTCTGCATGAATGTTGTTCAGACCCGCTTGATATGCCGCTTGATCTAGAGGTTCTCTCTTGTAGCGCTGGACCTCACGCTCTAGATCATGTAGATCTACCTTAAGGCTTCTGGGCGGTGGGTATCTATCCACAAGATGATGATTTGGATGATTTCTGCGATAACAGCCCAAAAGGTATTGCTTAGACAGCATGTAGTTATGTCTTCGCACTGGTAGGATCTTTGTCTCCTGGTGGAGGTGGTCCACATGAGAACTAAGGAGGCAGCCCGTCGCAGTTCGGAGGGCGGCATTCTGACAGATCTGAATATTATTCCACTGCGTGTCACAAAGCTGACGTGACCACACTGGCGCTGCATAACTTACCACAGACCGGCCAATTGCTTTGTACGTGGTCAACAAGGTTTCTTTGTCTGCACCCCAAGTGCTGCCAGCGAGTGACTTGAGGACCTTGTTTCTACTTTTGACTTTATTGCAGATTGCTGTGGCATGTGGGGAGAAAGTGTAGGAGCTGTCCAATGTGACGCCAAGTATTTTGGGACACTTGATGGTCGGAATCAATTCTCCATCGACCATCACAGTCAGCTCAGAATTCACCTCACGCGTATTTGTAGTGAACAGTGTGGCTGAAGATTTGGTGGCGGATATCTTCAGATTTCTTGCAGCGAAATATGAGGCAAGCTCGTTGAGGTAGACGTTCAACCTATCGCAGATGTCATCAATGGGTGGGGGGCCTGATGCCAAGATCGTACAGTCGTCCGCATATGATACGATCTCTATGCCGTCTGGAGGAGGTGGGATGGAGGATAGGTAGAGGTTAAACAGAGCCGGAGATATCACCCCGCCTTGGGGAACTCCCTGTTTCACTCTACGGTGTTTTGACTTCTTATCCCTAAATTCCACAAATGACTGGCGGCCACACAGATAATTCGCGACCCAACGTTTAAGGCCTGGCTGGAGGGACGTGTTGGCGATGTCCTCAAATAATTTGGCATGGCTGACCGTGTCGAATGCCTTCGATAGGTCCAATGCCACGAGGACCGTCCTATCACATGGCCTGGGTTGATTGAAGCCACGGCAAATGTGTGTGGTGATGGCATGCAAAGCTGTTGTTGTGCTGTGCAGTCTCCGAAATCCGTGTTGATGCTCGGCGAATGGAAATTCTCCTACGAGGCTCGGGAGGAGTAATGCCTCAAGCGTCTTAGCCACTGGTGAGAGAAGGGAGATCGGTCTGTACGACTCCCCCAAACTCGGGTCTTTACCAGGCTTCAGTAGCGGGATCACTCTGCCCATTTTCCAGACATCGGGAACTATAAGAGTGTTCAATGACAGGTTAAGGACAGTGGTAAGGTACTCAACTCCAGGTAAATCCAGATTCTTCAGCATCAATGTAGAGATTCCGTCGGGGCCCAACGCCTTGGAAGATTTGGCGCCACGGATGACATTCGTAACTTCGCCCACGGTAAATTGTGATGGCTGTTCATCGGCTCGGAGACCACGAATACGGCGAATGGCTCTCCTCCTTGCCCTGTCTCTCTCGGGATGCACGATAAATTGACGGTTGATCTTTGGATCAGTCACGGTTAACTCGCCAAAAGTGACTGAGGTCCTGTCGTCCCGTCTACCGGGGTTCGAGAGAGACTTAACAGTGGCCCACAATTTGCCTGCACCGGTGCCTAAGTTACATTGCTCCAAGTGTTCCAGCCACAAATTCCGCTTATGTTCGTTGACTACCCTGTTTATTTCCAGATTCAGCTCGCTGATTCTGGGGTTAGCGGGGTCCATAGCACGAATCCCATCACGCTCGTCTGCGAGTACCACTGCTTGCGCCGGGAAATTGGGTCGCACTTGCGGTATTCGACCGGCTGGTATAAAGCGAGCGGCTGCTGCGTTGATGATGTCTCGGAATTTCCTCTCGGCCACAAGCACATCAGAGGGGGGTGGCAGTTCATTGAAGCGGCGATTGGTATACTCTCTGAAGCCAGTCCAATTGGCCTTCTTGTAGTTGATGAACGCTCGGCGCTCAGAGGTTATGAAGTCGGGTGGTCGGTCGATGGTGAGGATTATGGGGAGGTGGTCTGACCCCAAAGAGATGACGGCTTGCCAGGATATGTCACTCAGGAGATCAGGGGATGCGATTGAGATGTCTGGCGAGCTGCTGCACCTCCTCGTAATCCTAGTGGGGGCTTCCTCATTCACCGTGCAAAACGTGGAGCTATCTATCTGCTCTGCCAAAGCTATGCCACGCTGGTCGTTGCCTAGGGGAGAATGCCATGACGAGTGATGTGCATTGAAATCCCCCAGAACCAGACGACCATGGCCAGATAGCAACCCACTTATGTCGGGGCTGTAGGCCTGGCCATTAATCGGGGCACAGCTGCCAACCGGCGGTATATACACGTTGTATATCTCTATCTCGGCAGTACCAGACCTGACTGCTACCCCCATACATTCCATGTATGGGTCACTAGCGTCAAGCGCAGGCGAGATAGGTCTATACTGCACGGAATGGTGTATAACGAAGGCCAATCCCCCACCTCCATTCCTTGAGCGATCCTTACGTAGCACATTGTAGCCGTGACAACTGTGCAAGCTGCAGGTGTTAATCAGCTTTGTCTCCTGGATCGCTGCGACCGATATGCTCTTCCGACTCATAAAATCTACAATCTCATCAATCTTGCCTCGCAGTCCATTGCAGTTTAACTGCAGGAACGATACATTTCCCGACACTGGCCTGGCAATAGTAGGGCTAGGGTGCTGTCTTTGCATAAATTGCCGTACGGGAGAGGTCGAGGGGGTCACATAGTCCGACGACGAGGACGCCGAAGGCGACGACGGCGACGCTTGTGACCCACTGCTGGCTATGTTCGCACAGCACCTAGCGACATAGCCAGTATGACTATACTCCCGTAGCGAAGTTAGGCCAGAGCAAGAACGGAAATGTACCCACTCCAAGCACCTGTTACACCTCACCGACACTGACCGATGATGAAGGAGGTTCTGGCAAACGGAACAGAACCAGGGTCCGGGGTTCTTTTCAGTCCCGGCACGGACCAAAAGCATACGGAGAAGGCACTCCGGGATGTGCCTCTCCCATGACGAAAAAAGACGAACACGTACACTGAGGCGGCAGCCCTTGCCGATGAAGATTCCATCGGGTCAATCCGGTACGTACAACCGGCTGCCATGGGATTGAGGGAGTAGTGTTTATTGATATTAGCCTTAAATTTCAGAACGTCAATGTCGGTGGGAAAGACATTAGCCGGAAGTCAATTCCACATACGAATGGTTCGGGGGAAAATTAATTTTCTCGGTAATGCATGGTTCGATCGACTAGCCAATCAATTACAAACGGGTGTGAGTCCTGGCAAGTCTTGTATTCCTGGTGAACATCCTAACGTCAGGGATAAGAAGACGAATATCCCTGGAACACACGCCATGAAAGATAGAGCAATACAACGCTACCCACATTCCGACGATTTTCAAGGAAAGCAATAGAGTTGGATACCCTACTGTCCCCAATCAACACCATCGCTCTCCGTTGAACCCGGTCAAGTAGCTCTAAGGATCCATCCATCCTCGGCCTGGTGTAGGTAGTATAGATGTTGAGAAGATCAGAACAGGTTAAATATTTCTTGCACCGCTTAAGAAAGCCCAAACCCTTTAATGCTTCTTTCGATACTTCGAATACGTGTTTTGGCCAACGGACATCACATTGTATCTTCATGCCCAGAACACCAAGAGCATCTGACTGCTCAATATCTATACCGTCGATAGATATGGACGATTGAAGTGGGTCAGTGAATCGCTTGTGAGACAAGAAACAGCACTGCGTCTTCTGTGCGTTCTACCCCACTCGGAAATGGACAACAAATCCTGGGAGAGCGCCCAATTCATAATGCGCCTCCTGTCCACAACTTCTGTAGGACTGAATATGAATGACACAGACTACTGTCATCGGCAAATGAGAAGACTGGTTTCGAAGTCTGACCCAATAGATCGTCAATGAAAATAAGAAAGAGGGAAGGGGAAAGGACAGAGCCTTGTGGCACACCTACGGTCAATGTATGCTCATCTGATGAGAACCCATCTACAACACCTCGTATAGTGCGATCTCATAGAAAGCTTTATATAAATCGAAGGAAGTTATTACCGACACCAAAAGCGACAAGCTTTGATAAAATTTTCTGACAAGATGATGGTTACCCATACTCTCCATAACCTTGGAGAACGCGGAGCATATCGCAATTGGCCGATAATTCGCAGGGTTGTTCGCCCCACCTTTTTTGGGGATGGGCTGAACGTTCGCAACCTTCCAACGCGCTGGGAAAACACCCGCACGGTAAGCATGGTAAGCAGGACAAGCGTTGATATACCGTCCGGGCCCGGAGATTTATTAGCGTCGAAATCCGCAAGGACCCTTTTAACTCCACGTGTTCGAAAGAATATCTGAGGCATCGAACTAGGTACACTATCATTCACGGGGAGTGGTTGATTGCTAAATGGCAAGGAAGAATTTCCTGCAAACATTTCGGCCAGTAGATTAGACTTATCAACCGGGTAAGTGAATACCTGATCATCCTTAACAAGAGTTGGGATTGCCGATGGGTTGCCCTTTACTCATTTATAGAATGACCAAAAGCTCTTGCTTCCTCGCGGAGAAGCAATAACTTTGTTCGTAAAGAAATGTTTCTTGTCTAAGTAATCTAGCACACGAAGTTCTTGCCTTTTTGCGCAGCATTTCGGTATTGGCATTTTTGTTCAGACGCCAAGTCCTAAATGCATCCTCTTTTGATCTGACAGCATCTCTGCATTCCTGGTTAAACCAAATTTTATCTTTTGATTTAACCGATAAATTCATAGTCGGAATGAACGATCTCATTTATATTAATATTACTTCCAGCACCATTTCGGCTGCAGCATTTACGTCATCCTTTAGAAAACAAAGTTTCCAATTAAAATGCTGCTCGTTGAGCTCAGACTAACGTGCTCTTTCTTATACAAAAATTGACCGCTTCGGGGCTGGGGAAGAGGCGGCGCGAAGAGCAGAATACGAAAAGGACGCTGAAATGGTGCAGTGATCGGAATTACCAAGAGGCGCAAGGACATTAACTTCATACTTGTCAAGGTGCGAAGATTAGAATAGGTCAAGAGTGTTGGTGCCCTTCGCACATGAAATGTAAGGCGGTTAGTTCACTAGTTGCATCAGACAATTCTGCGCGGCGAATAGCTCGGCATATTGACCCTCCGGATTCATATGTCCCGAATGGGAAAACCAAGAGGAGTTATGGACAATGAAATCGCCAGCAACAAAGATTTCACTGTCCGGAAAATCCTCTTAGATTGTAGTAATTGAGTCAGAAAGGGATTCAAAGTCGTTTAAGGAAACCTCCCTTTCCGAGTTACGTACATATTGCACAAGGCCTCTGTGGGGGATAAAAAGAGATAGAGTGTGATACCCCGGAATGTGAAAATCCTGTGGATCAGAATCCTCACTCACCTGGGGACATCAGGTCGACGATAATGAACATGGGAATATACCGCGAAAAAGTTCGAACGTATCCCTCGTATGTTGACAAAATGTAAACTCACCAAACATTATGCCAATCAGATATATTAAACGTTATCAGTGTGTACTGTGTATTCAAACCTGATCTTTTATCGCCGTGTATACCCCTACTGTTTAGTGTTATGTCTTAAACAGCGGGGTGACAGCGACAAGAGAACAAGAGCGTCAACCACTGCACACGAAGCGGGAAAGGAAAGGGGCAACGAATTCACCACAAGCAGAAAGATATGAAAACCCTTTGTGTGGTGGAAAAAAAAACGATTCGCGAGTGCTGCCAGTCTGCCCCGGCATAGGTAGCGATGGATGGTTTATTGTTGTCATTGTTGTAGTTTCGGCTGCATTATAAAACAGGTGAAGAGGCTGTCGCGCGTATTGTTGTTATTTTTTCTTGTATTTGATTTTTTATGACGAAAAACTAGACGAAACAAACACGTATGCATCGGAAGACGGACAAACTACTCAAACACTAGAGCTACCACACGAAGGCGAAAGACTTTCGCCCTATTACTCTGTCATCCTTTATGCTGAAGACTCTTGAGAGGTTGATAGAAACATATCTTAGGGCGAAGATCCCTGGAGATCGACTGTCGCGGCAGCATCATGCATACAGTTAAGGCAAATCCACTGAAACAGCCCTTCACGACCTAGTCGGCTACATACAGGGCTCTCTCGATGTCAAGGAATATACAATGGCAGCATTTCTTGACATTGAATGTGCTTTCAATAATGTAAAACCGACGTAAATCATGAAGGAGTTGGAGTTTCTTAGGCATCACCTCTACCGTAAGAAAGTATATTAATAACTTACTTTCTAAAAAATGCATTACGACAGGCTTGGGTTCTGTGGATCTAAACAGATGGGTCAGCAAAGGAACACCTCAAGGAGGTGTACTGTCTGCTTTACTTTGGAATATTGCCATTAACAATATATTATTGTCTCTGGTAGAAAAAGGTGTAAAAGTGGTCGAGAATGATGATGACGTGGCTATTGCGGTTAGGGGAAAGTTTCAAAGCACTCTAAGAGATGTACTTCAGGAAGCCCTACCTGCAATAGCAATGTGGACTAGGTATAAATCCGTGCAAGACAGAAGTAGTTATTTTCAGCAAGAGATACAAATTGCCTACAGTGGCAACCATGGTTCCATTTACAAAAAGCGCAAAATTCCTGGGTATTTGGCTGGACAGGAAATTGAATTTCAAATCTAACATTTTGGAAAGGGTAGGATAGGCAATTCTTGCCCCATTAACCTGCAAGAGAGCCTTTGGCAAAAGTTGGGGGTTTAGACAGCGTGTCATGCATTGGATATATACTGCAGTTGTCAGACCTGTAATGCTACATGGTGTTGTGGTCTGGTGGACGGCTCCTTAAAAGTCCACCCACTGCTCAATACTTAACCGGATCCAAAGGATGGCTTGTGCATCACAGCTGCAATTAGGATGACACCATCTGATGCACTGAACTTAATGCTTCATCTTATGCCTCTGGACATTGTGGCTAGATAAATTGCAGCGACCACTGCCATGAGGTTAAGGGAGCTTTCTCATTGGTCATGTGGCAGCTACGGACACTGTGTTATCCTTGATACAATATCCGATGTTCCAGGCAGTGTTGAGCCGCCCTACCTGAGCCGCTTTTTGATAAAAAGTACTGTACCACTATTCCTGATAGAACCGATTGGAACTACGATATCTCTGCTAACAGAAGTTACATAGACTTCTATTCGGATGGCTCCAAGCTTAACGACCAGGTGGGCTTTGGCCTGCACTCTAAAGATTTAGAACTGGTCATATCCGACCACTGCAGTGTGTATCAAGCGGAGATCCCTGCAATGAAGGAAATGGTGGAAGGATTTCCTGTCCAGCCAAACACCCAGGAATTTTGCGCTTTCTGTAAATGGAACCATGGTTGCCACTGTAGGCAACTTGTATCTCTCGCTGAAAATAACTACGTCTGTCTTGCACGGATTTATACTTAGTCCACTTTGCTGTTGCAAATTCCAGGGAAACTGGAATCTGAGGGTATGCCTCTAGCGACATGTAAGCTAAGTTTTCAGGACCAGGCCCGAAGGACAACGAATGATAGTGGTCACAAAGAGGAGGCTGTGAGCATTCCAATACTATGTGGCCTAATCTAGACTTGAAGATGTCTACTACTTTGCTGTTATTGGCTAGAACAGACGTCTCAGTAATTGTGTCCTTCATGGAAGGTCACTGTCTAATCGAAAAACATGCTGACAAACTGAAGGTTGCCTGCAACGACTTTTGCAGAAACTGTGAGTACATCGAAGAAGAAGAGACTATAGAACACCTTCTGTGTGTGTGTCCCGCACTGTCAGTCAGTCACTTTAGGTTCTCATTTCTTTAAGAACCTGTCTGATTAAGTGGATGTGAACATTTGCAAGTTATTGGGCTTTTTAAAGCGATCTGTTTGGTTCAACGGTAGGAACTAGAAGGCATCTTCCTTCTTCGGTTCTTGTGGTATGACGATGGACGAAAACGTCTAAGTGAGTCTGGTGGCAGACTGCCACTTAAACCTAACCTAACCTAGAGATCAATCGGAAGATATTTTTCCAGAGAAGCGTAGAATATACATGAAAATTAATTTTTCTTCCATGATAATGAGGAATTAATTTTCAATAAGAGGAGAAGAAGCATAAACATAGCTAATTGTTTTTGGGTTTTTTCTAAAGCATTAACTATTGGTGTGAATGCAAGCCATAGGTGTGAGTATTAATGCTGAGGTAAGAGAAACAAATGGTGCGAGAGAAAAAGTATCACTATATAAGTGACGGTGCTGTAGGCGTGTAGGTCAGCCAATTCCTTACGGCTCGGCTTCGTGTAGCATTTGCAATTTTGTTTATGTTTGTATGTATAGCTATTGAGAGCCTCCAAAACAAGACAAACAATTTGAACCTACAGCACAGGTCGTATACAGTAGATGGGTAGGTGTCACTTGTTGTATTTAAACATAGAAGTGAAATTAAAAACACTCGGTTATGAATGATTCTGCTCAGTCAAAGTATCTAATTTTGTGTCTTTACTTTGTACTCAATGAAGGAAATAGTTGATGGGCAGTTTAAAGAAGTAGAGGAGGGGATGCAGTATTTTGCAATATGTGATGTAAAAAGACGACGTTACCTATTTTCTTCAAATTCTTGCAGTGAATAATGATTCTGTGATGAAAAACAGCATATGTGGTAGGCACCTTTCCACGAACATACCCAAAAAGTACATTTTCGTTTTGGATTTGTAAAGGTAACGCGACGAAAGGCGTGATCAAAGCCATATGGTGTCTTAAAAAGAAGTTATAGCGAATTTTACATAGTAATATGGCGTCATGGGCCTGGGAGCCATGCCAGTTTCTAAAACCAACGATCACGATAAGGTAGCACTCAATGACGAGGGGTTTAGAAGTACGTTATCAACCAAACATTAAGATATGAATTCATATTCAGAGAGCGTTAACACAAAAGGGCTTAACGAACAACCTAATTATAACAATATGGGGTCCAAATTCCAGATATTTGAGAGTAGTGTACGAATTTGATATCCAACCATTTTGGGCCAAGTAACTCAAGGGCCGTCAATCTTGGTAGAAAAATAAAAGGAACTGACATTGGCCATATAAAATCAAGTATCTGAGCATCCACCTCTCCTTTAAATACTAATAATCAGACCTTTAACCCGATCATAACATTTTGGTTTCAACTAAAGTCTTTTTCAAATGAGGACAAATATATTTTAAATCATGTATCAGAAGAGTGGGAATTCGAGGAGTGGTTTACGATTAGCCATAAAGAAGGCTTGCAAATATTTAGTTTTTAACCCAGAGAATTAAGTTTTCTGATATCAGCAAATTTTATAATAACATTTTTTAACATTTCAGGAAACAGTTTCAACTTTTTGAACTTCTAAACAAAAGTAAACGTATTACCTGCGTATTTATGTGCATTTGTGACCATTTTAGACGTACATTTTTGGTTTAAAAGCTTTAATATAACTTTGCAAGATATTTTGTTTTGCAAAATTTTATCAAATTGAGTTTAAAACTTAAAAAATTAAAAGATAAGAAAAAATATACAACTCATCAAAGTATTATGACATTTTACATATAAAAACAATAGATAACGTTTGTCATTTTTGCCCAAAAATGTTGCTTTCCCATTTCCCGCAGACTCCCTGTTGATACCCCAATATTTTTTGTTGATTTTACTACCAAATTTCTCTGAGTGTAACTTCTTTGAAGCCAATATGCAACCATAAGATAAAATATGCAACCTAGAAGATAAAAAATACAGTCGGACCTCGATTATCCTGAATGCTCGGGACCAGAGCTATTACGGATAATCGATTTTCCCGGATAATGGAGTACATTTTTTTCCAGCTTTTACACACGTTTTTAAATAAGAATATATATGGGTTTACACTTTATGCAATAATATCAATCTGTTGTGGTTTTTTTAAATTTACTATAATTTTTAAAGAAAAAAATTAAATATAATCAAAATCACAAGGATTTAGTGCAAAATTTTTAAAAAATAGGATCCCGAGCAGATCTCTCCAATACTCAGTGTAAAAGAAAGCATGTATAGCTAGTCTCCTTTCAAGATACTTTTGGGCGAATTGTATCATCAGTTTCATCTGAATTATTTTCCTCCTGAATCTTACCTGTGGCATTTGTTGCATCTGCAATTCGACTATGCGACAAAATAGTGAATTCAGATGCATTATTATCACACCGGACCCATCTTTTTATTTCCTCATTGTACAAATCGTTCACTACATATAAACCTCGATGTTGCACTATGCCCTATTGGACGAACTAAGGAATGCAATTCGGAGGAAAAATATTTTCAATAGCATTTTCAGGTTTGAAATTATTTACGTCTGGATGAGCCAGTTGTCTATTAGCAGAAGGATCATCGTTAATACAAATTTTCTTCCGGGGAAAAAATGATTGTTAAACTTTTCTTAAGATATTTGTCAAGTTCCCGAAGATTTTATATTGACTTTGTAAATGCAGGAAGTTCGTGAACATTCGTTAAAACTTTTAGGCGAGGTCTTTTTCCAATAACTAACGCCTTGCACCGGTACGCACAATGAAGCAACTGGTCTCTCTTTGACACCTAATGCCCTCCTACGACTGTTTCATCATGACAGGCGAACACTTCATGTTTCGATTTGTTTCAGTTTTTTAGCTCAGAGGCTAACAAGTCTATGCCTATGACGATAAACGCCTGGGTTTGAATCCTGGCGAGAACATCATAAAAAATTCAGCGATGGCTATACCCTCCTAGTGCTGGCAACATTTGAGAGATAGCAGCTATGTAAAAGCTTCTGCCCAAATAGTTGTTTCAATTCGTCATGCCGTTCGGACTCGGTCCCCCTTGAGCATAAACTTGAATTGGACAGCACTCATTGATAAATGAGAAGTTTGCCCCTGTTACGTGGGAAAACTTGCAATCGCAAAATGTGCTTCTTCTCCTGGATAATAGAGGTAATCACGGATAATCGAGTTGATCTAAAAAAGACAAAAATATCTTGTCTATCCCAAAAGCACTACCCAAAAATAAAAGTGGACCGATCGGGACAATATGGGATTCAAATGAGAGGTGTTCAAGAGTAGAGTACGAAGTTCATAATAAAAGTAGAGTCCAAGTACCTGGGGGCCGCCCCAGCCCCAAAACCCCTTACAATAGGTTTATTTGACGATTATGACAATATGGGACTCAAATGAAAGGAATTCGGGAGTAGATTACGAATATGGTCAGGAAGTAGGAATAGGCTTTATAATTTACTGATAACGGAAGGAGGCGGACCCTACACCGTTACCCCAAAAACACCACCCAAAATCAAAAGCCGACCGATAAGGACAATACGGGTATCAAAGTATGCGGGGGTAGATAACGAATCTGGCATACATATCATATCGAAGTATAGGGGGTCACCCCACAAAAACGCCCAAAATAGGCACATTAGCCAATCACGGATATATGGGACTGGGTTTGTTTGTTCCGTATAGACTGAAAAACGGCAGAACCGATTTTCTCGAAATTTTAGCATATTGTGTAGGATGGTCTGGAAGGAAAAATAGGCTATATAATTTTTCGGTATCGGAAGGGAGACGGACCCTCCCCCTTATGCCAAAAACACAACCCAAAATCCAAAGTGTACCGATCGGACAATATAGATATCAAATGAAAGGTATTGGAGAGTAGAATACGAATATGGTATAAAAATTTGAGTCTAAGAACCCATCGGCCCCAAACAAACACATATGGATGTTTATTTCAATATGGGGCTCAAATGAAAGGTATTCAGGAGTAGATTTGGAATCTGGCATATATAATCAGATTGAAGTATAGGTGGTCATGCCACCCCTCAAAAACACCATTAGACCCGTTATGTCTGAAAGGAAACAAAAGCTATATAATTTTTAGATATCGGAAGGTGGCGGACCCTCCTGTTTACCGCAAAAAAGCCATTCATATGCGAAAGTGGTCCGATGGGCACAATAAGGGAATCAAATGAAAGGTATTGGAGACCAGAACACGAATATGGTATTAAATTTTGGGTTCAAGTACCCAGCGGGGCACCCCTCCCCCTAACTAAAATCTCCTCTAAACAGATATATTCGAAGTTAACGTCAATATGAGACTCAAATGAAAAGTATTAGGCAGTAGATTACAAATATGGCATAAAACATTAGGTCCAAGTAATGGGAGGTCGTCCACCCCCAAATACCCCCAAATGGGCATATTAGCCGAAATATTATTTCGTTTTGTTTGTATGTCCATATAGACGACGTAATGAGCATACCCAAAATGTACATCTCCGCTTTGGGGTTGTGAGAGGTAATGCGACGAAAGGCGTGTCTCAAATGGAAGGTATAGCGAATCTGACATAGAAATATGGGGTCATGTCCCTGGGTCCCAGCCTCTAAACCAACGATCATGATAAGGTCGCACTTAATTGCTAAGGTTTTAGAAGTATGGTATCAACCAAACATTAAAATATGGATTCATCTTTCAGAGAGCCTTAACCCCAAAAGGGCTTAACGAACATGTTACCTAATTATGACAATATGGGTCTCAAATACAAGATATCTAAGAGCAGTGTACGAATTTAATATCCAACTTTTTGCGCCAAGTATCAAGGGCCGGCAATCGTGCTATAAAACAAAAAAAAAAGGTTTTAGGAGTGGAGTACGAACTGACATTGACCATATAAGTCAAGTATCTGAGCACCCACCTCTCCTTTAAATACTAATAAATGGACCTTTAACCCGATCATAATATTTTGGTTTTAATTAAAGTCATTTAGAAGAAAGGACATAAACATTTTAGATCAAGTATCAATAGAATGAGAATTCCAGGAGTGGTTTACGATTAGCCATACAAATTATAAGAGTGTAGACCCAGAAGAACCTATGAAGGCTTGAAAATATTTAGTCTTTAACCCTGAGAAATAAGTTTTTTGATATCAGCAAATACTCTTTGCTTATTTTATAATAACACTTCTTAACCCTCTCTTGCCCGAATCAATATGGGAGTGGTTAAAATTTTTTTGAGTAGATATATGAAATGGAGTTGACCTCAATATCAACTGAAAAAAATTTCAATGTCCTAGGTGCCCTGGTTCAAGAGCTACAGGATGTTGCGTATATGCACCATTGGGCAACGGTGTTAAATTTAAATACAAGTTAATTTTTTTCAATTTCTGATTATTTATTTTATTATTTCAATTTATGTGTGGTAGGATACAAAACTATTCTTTTGAATATTGGAGCACAAGTGCATATTGCATTTGCTGCATTTATAGCTTTAAATTCCATAGCTGCATACTACATCTGCCCCTTTTCCCCATTCCGGCCAATGATTATTGCCATCAAATCGTATGGATTTAGCCTGCAAAATCCATACTTCACCAGTACACTATGGGAGGCCGCCGTAGCGCAGAGGTTAGCATGTCCGCCTATTACGCTGAACGCCTAGGTTCGAGTCCTGGCGAGAACATCAGAAAACAAGTCAAAGCGAGTTAAGTTCGGCCGAACCGAATCTTATATACCTTCTACCTTAGATCGTTCTTTGAATGACTATTCCCAATATATAGGATATACATCTACAGATACAGATGGACAGTTATTGTCATGACTATAGGATGACATAACAAAATACCACTTTTCTCGGACTCAAGATGTCAAATCGGGTGATCGATTTATATGGGAGCTATATCAGGGTTTAAACTAATTTGGATCATACTTGGCACGCCTGTTGATAATCGGATAAGAATTGCGCACTCTAGAGGCTCAAGAAGTCAATATCCGATATCGGTTTATATGGCAGCTACATCAGGTTATGAAATGATTTTGACGATTCTTAGCACAGTTATTGGATGTCAAAACAAAACACCTCATTCAAAATTTCTGCCAAGTCGGATAAAAAATGCACCCTCGTGGGGCTCAAGAAATTTTCATAATTCGTTAGTTTTAATTTTTCGAAAATTACCTCAATTTGCCAATGTTGCATATACGCAACAGTACATTTACAAAATTATTGTAGGCCAACTAAATAATATTGCCACTCTGGGCTTTTTATTAATTACCTTAATTAAGTTATTGAACTTGATTTTAGGATGAATTTATTATACTCATGTTTTTAAGACTTTTATAAAACATTTTTAACACTTTTATAAAACATAAAACGTCTTATTGCAAAACGAATTTGTCAACTTCGCTCTCAGGATAATAGCTACCAACTGAACACGTGTACAGCTGACTACCAACCTATTAGCTAACACAAGAGGCTATATTTTTGCGAAGGAATCAAAGAAAAATATGTAAAATAGCGGTACAAAGACGCTCATAAGCACAATATTGTTTATATGCAACAACGGGCATGAGAGGGTTAACATTGCAGGAGACAGTTTCAACTTTTTGAACTTCTTAACAATAGTTAACGCATATCCTATAAATGTATATACATTTGAGATTGGTATACAATTTTAGGGTCAAATAGCCTGGGGGACGCCCCATCCCAAAACCCACCCGAAAAGACATGTTTACTGATTGGGACATTATGGGTTTCAAATGAAAGTAGTATGAACTTGGCATTAAAATGCCAACATAAGTGGTGGGGGGTCCCCCACCCCAAAAAACACCACCCAACAGTACACCTTTACCGCTTTAAGCAATACGGCTATCAAATGTGGTTATCGATATGATAGTTATTTATTTATTTACGAGTATTTATATTTTCCTTGATGTCTGATAGCTTGACATTATGGAACCCTAAGCTCCCTTCAAACCGGCCATGTCTGCCTACTATGGCAATAAATAATCGGTATTTGATTGCAGAAAACGAATCTGATATCTAATTTGGGGGCAAGTGTTTGGGGTCATCTCACCTGATAAACTCCCCCTAAACCAATGGCAATTGGGGCTCAAATAAAAGCAATTTGAGAGTAGAGCACGATGCCGATATTTTTTCACGGCTAAGTGCGTGGGTTGGCGCCCCACCCTTCATACCCCTCAAGCTTGACATATTTTTGAATTATGGCAAAAAGGAGCTCAAATCTGATATCTGTTTTACTGTTCAACTCCCCCTAAACCACATATACATATATACAGAATATAACAATATGTAGTTCAAATGTGTTTTTTTGGAGTTGAGTATGAATCTGATAATCACTTTCGGGGCAAAGGGTTTGTGGATCTAACATCCAAACTTTATCCCATTTTCAGACACGACAGATCTCGGATGGTTGTGGCGATTTAATTGAAATTTAGTTTGTTTATAATAACTCAGAAACAGAAATTTTGTATCCTTATTTAGGGTGGGATATCTAGAGGGGCCACCTCCAAAGCCTGCCAAATCGGAATACATAGACCAAAAGTAACAATATGGGGCTCAAATTAAAAAGTATTTGCGATTAGATCTCGAATTTGATATTTTGGGGTCCACTTCACTCCTAAAAATACTCCCATACCGGACATATTTACCGACCATAGACATATAAGGCTCAAATGTATTTGGGAGTAGAGCGAAATATCTGAAAGGCCTTACCAAACAGGGCTTATTTCCTGACCGTGCCAGTATAGGGCTTAGATAAAGATAAATATAGAGTGAAAGTAGGCGCAGCGGGCCCTGTCCCTGTATACCTATATAATGACATTTAACATATGAGAACAGCAGAAAATGTTTGAGGTGTTTGAAAAAAAAAATGTTTGCTTGTCCATTTTCAGCAGACTATCCATGTTACTGCAAAATTTTTTGTTTATTTTACTAACAAATTTCTCTGAGTGTAACTTTTTGCAATGTTGTACACAAACCTTTGAAGCCAAGATGTAACCATAAACTCTTGAAGTTTAGATTACAAACTTAAGAACATTTATGTTTTGTTCGTGTCCAGCCAAGGGTTTTATAAAGGCGATTTTGTGGTACATATTACGGCCACCCCGGCCGATACGGGATGACTATGAACACCACACAGGCTGGAACTTTGAGCTCCGACTTGTGTGGTGCCCATTGTTATCACGGGAAGCTTAGCTGAAAGCTACCGGGCGCATCCACAGGTTGCGGATGGTGGAAAGCTCCGTTTTTATGCGGAGTAGCTGCAAATGCGGCCGCGGGCAGTCAGCAATTTTCGAGAGGAGAGTCTAAGTGGAGTCAGGTGGCACTGGCTCTTAATTAAATACTGAGTGCCAATGATACTCGAGATGACAAGGCGAGTTATTGGCGCCTTCAAATAACCAACGGCCAACATCAGCGTCTGTTCCCAGGTTAGGGGCGGCTAGCGCCGAGCGTCGGATCTTGAAGCAAGCGGCTCGCCATAACGAGGGTTACACGCAATCCCACAAACCCATGCGGTTGGGGCGCTGGGCCAGTAACCCGCCCCCGAAAAACTGAGAACTACTATGAAAAACAAAGAAATAGTAAAAACGGACCCCCCCAACGTTAACGACTCACGCAAACAAAAAAAGGACCATGATTTGCGGATCTGCACCTGGAATGTCCGCACTCTTTATAGAGAACGTGCAGTATACGCACTGGCGGATGTATTAGAGAAGTACAAGGCAGATATAATCGCCTTACAGGAAGTGCGATGGACTGGGAATGGCGTCACTACAATACCAAACGGTGACGAACTATACGAAGCATGACACGAGGCACGAATTTGGCTGCGGATTTGTGGTTAGTCGGAGACTGAAACACCTTGTCTCCAGCTTTACTCCGGTAGATGAGAGGCTAGCCACAATCCGCATAAAAGACAAATTCTTCACCATCAGCCTTATTTGTGCCCATGCCCCGACGGAAGACAAAGACGGGCAGACCAAGGATATTTTCTACGAGCGCCTAGAGAGAGAATATGACCGCTGCCCCGCCCATGATATTAAAATCGTTCTGGAAGATTTTAATGCGAAAATAGGGAAGGAAGACATTTTTGGTCCAACAGTCGGAATGTTTAGCCTCCACGAGATAACGTCCAGTAATGGGTTTAGGCTGATAGATTTCGCCGCGCCAAAAAACATGGTAGTTAGTAGCACCAGATTTCAACATAAAAATATCCACAAAGCCACATGGCTGTCACCCGATCAAAACACGAGAAACCAAATTGATCACGTTGTGATAGATGGAAGGCATTCATCCAGCGTGTTAGATGTATGATCGATCCGTGGAGCGAATATAGATTCGGATCATTACCTTGTTGCAGCAAAGGTTCGCACCAGTTTGAACATGGCGAGGAAAGTACGATCTGACACTGCACGGAAGCTGGACATTGAAAAGCTGCAAACACAACAAACGGCAGCGACATTCTCCACTCGACTGACCCAACTGCTCCATGAAAGCACTCCTTGTTCCAATGATATAATGGCCCAGTGGCAAACTATTGCCCACTTCATGGAAAATGCCGCGAAATCCGTACTTGGGTACCGGAAGCCTCCTCCAAAAAACCCATGGTACGACCAAGAGTGTCGAGATGCTACTGAAGCCAAGAATGCGACATGTAGAGCAACACTGCAATCAGAAGAAATGCGCCAGATGAAGGAGAGGTATCGGGAGAAAAGGAGAGAGGAGAAACGTCTATTCCGCAGAAAGAAAAAGGAAATGGAAATACCTGAGTGCGAGCGAATTAAAATGTACAGGAGTCAGAATGAAGTCCGGAAATTCTACCAAAGAATTAAACACCAAACCGATGGCTTTGGTGCAGGTAAATCCTCCTGCAGAGACAAAGAAAGAAATCTAGTGTCCGATGTTGGCGGCGAAGAGGACACCGCAGAACCAATCCCTGATGGTGGTATAGAATGTTTACATCCTAGTCAGAATGAGGCCCAAGTAGCAGTAAGAACAACAAGGCAGCAGGAACCGACGGGTTACCCGCTGAACTATTTAATACCGGAGGCGACACGCTGATAAGGCGTATGCATCAGCTTATCTGCGCAATCTGGCTAGAAGAAAGCATACCCGATGATTGGAACCTCAGCATACTATGTCCCGTACACAAGAAAGGAGACAAGACGGAATGTGCCAACTACAGAGGAATAAGTCTCCTCCCCATCGCATACAAGATACTCTCGAGCGTACTGTGTGAAATATCAAAACCTAAAGTCAATGAGATAATTGGGACCTATCAATGCGGCTTTAGACGTAGTAAATCCACCCTAGACCAGATATTCACACTGCGTCAAATCCTGGAAAAGACCCGAGAAGGACAATTCAACACCTGCCATCTCTTTGCCGCCTTCGATACTCCTTCACGTTCAAAGGTATTTCAAGCCATGTCTGAGTTTGGTATCCCTGCAAAATTAATAAGACTCTGCAGGATGACACTTGCTGATACGCGTTGCTCAGTAAGAATAGGAAAGAATCTCTCCGAACCATTTAATACCAAACGAGGTTTCAGACAAGGAGACAGCCTATCATGTGATCTCTTTAATATCCTGCTGGAGAAGATTATACGAGATGCAGATGTGAATAGATATGACACTCTAATCACAAGAGAACACATGCTACTCGCCTATGCCGACGATATCGATATCATAGGTCAGTCACCGGAAGTAGTAACTGCAGCCTTTGAAAGAAACGAAAGAGAGAAAAAGTCAGTGAAAATGGGTCTGACAGTAAATGGAGATAAGACGAAATGGATGGTATCAACTCCCAAAAAGCCTTGCAGAACCGAGCAGATAAAGAAAATGGAGAAAGTTGGGAACCACAACTTTGAGATAGTCAGTAACTTTATCTACCTCGGCACCAACGTAACCGAAACGAATGACACCAGTTTTGAGATAAAGCGAAGAATAATACTGGCAAACGGAGGCTACTTTGTACTAAGTAAGCAGTTTAGAAACAAGGCAACCCTTTCGACAGACGAAGACTACACGTTACAAGACAATGGTACTACCCGTGCTGTTATATGGTTCTGAAGCATGGGTACTTGTGAAAGCAGAGGCAGTGCTTGAAGTATTTGAGAGAAAGATTCTTCGTAAAATATATGGACCAGTTTGGGTTAACGGAGAATATAGGCGACGTATGAACCACGAGCTGTATGAGCTGTATGACGACGATAGCATAGTTACACGCTTCAAAATACACGGTGGTATTCGCAAACCGGGAAGACCAAAAGCCCGATGGAAAGATCAAGTTGTGGGAGCCACCACGAAACTTGGTGTCAGAGATTTTAGAATGAGCGCAGAAGTTCGGGGCGCTTGTAACGCTATTCTACGTTCGGCTAGTGGAACAAATATTCTATATTCTATTCATAGCTAATTAAAGTAAAGTAAAAGTATTACGTCCACACGGCAGAATGGATTCTAATGAAATTTTCATAAATCGAAAAATATTTTTCCAGAGAAGCGACGAATACATTGAAAATAAATTTTCCTTAAAGAAAGCCCATGCAAATGAGGAATTAATTTTCAATAAAAGAAAAAGCATAAGTACAGCAAATTGTTGTTACTTTTTTACTAAAGCATTAGCCAGGAATTTGCAAAAATGCATTTATTATTCCTAATATTTTTCCTAAATATTATTAATGATATAAACCTAAAAATTCTAACAGAGAATATATGTACAACGCCAATGATGAGGATATTACTTGCAGAAACGGCATTTTTCAGCCACTTGAATAAGTAAAATATGCGTATTCAATCGGGATCCTTGGGGACCTTGGTTGAAAGAGATGTAGAATGGGCGAATGTAACTAAATTTTCCTTTTTTTAAAAGTAATCTATGAAAAATACGCTCTATGTGCTTCTATGGTAAGTTTTCCTAATTATCGGTCTATATGGGAGCCATCTCAAAATATATTTCGAGTTCAGACTCGGCCGTAACAAAGACAGCCCTTTGCGAAATGGTATGTTTTATTTGTATTCCCCACTGTTTTGTCTTTGAACGATTTTTTAAGTTATAAGAGGAAGTTACGGCCACAAAGTGTAAAAAATGGTACCTTGTGACCACAAAAAGGAATTTTTAACTTGGTTTCAATACCGTTATGGTTTTGAATTCAAAGCCATAGGTGGGAGTATTAGGGGTGAGAGTAAGAGAAACAATTGGTGCGAGAGAAGGAGTATCACTATTTAGGTGAGGGGCTTGTGGGGGTCCTACTTGCCATGGATGTCAGCCAATTCCTCGTCTCGGCTATGCCATGCGAGGCGTTTGCATTTTTGTTTTTTGTGTATGTTTTGGGAGCTTGCACAACAGGACAAACAATTTCATTACTACAGGTCATAAGCAGTAGGTGGGTTTTATAAAAACGAGTTTGTGGTACATGTTACGGCCAAATTGCTGAATAAATTTTTATGAAATTGGTATGAATCGAAAGATATTTTCCAGAGATATGAATAGGTATAGATGATATACTATTAAACGGCCAAGGGTTTTTATAAAGGGTGAGTGATTGCCCTGCCACTGAACAACCTAAAGCGGCATGTAGCGCGTTCTGGTAATATGGGGTCTCGAATGGAAGGTAGAACGAATCTAACATAAAAGTATGACGTCAAGTGTCTGGGGGTCATACTTTTTCCTTAAATAATCTATCATGACAATGAGGGTTTTACAAGTAGAGTACGAACCTTACTTTGAAATATGGATTCACTTTCGAAGAGTTTTACCCCAAAGGTAGCACTACTGTGACAATATGGGGCTCAAATTCGATGTATTTGAGAACATGGTAGGAATGCGACATCGAAATTTTGGGCCAACAATCTCAGGGGTCTGCAAAAAAGCTCGAAAGGACATTTTCCCGATTTAAACAAATCTGGGTCGAAATGAAAGGGTTTTAGGAGTAGAGTACGAACGTAACATTCAAACATCTAACAAGTGGCTGAGAGTCCGCCTTATAGAGAGTCGTCCTTATATTGACATGTAGCCCAATAATGGCAATATGATTTTCAAATAAAGAGTATATGGTATTAGGGTGAGAATTTGTTACGTCCACATGTAAAAAAATGGCAACATGAAGTCATATTTCTAGTACCCGCCTCCCCCTTCAATTCCCACTAAAACGGACATATAACCCAATAATAACAATATGGGACATAAATTAAAAAGGAAAGGTACGAATCCTACAAATAATAAATAAAAATGAAAAAATATATATGTATAAATATTTTGGGCTAAGTACCTGTGCGGCTGCACAACCTTAATTTTTTGGAACATGCACTGCATTCAACCAAAAGGTATTGGCATAGAATCCCTTTCGTTGGCTGGCAAATAGGATTTAATAAAAAATTTTCCTGTGTTAAACATTTCCTTACATAGGGAGTTTGGGATTTTTTGTCAAATTTCTCATCAACATTTAAGGAAAACATTCGTACATTTAAGGAAATCATTTTTCGGAAAATCTTTTCATCTTAAAAACATTTTCTTGGAAGAAAATCCAAAACTCAAAAAGGAAATTTTGACAATTCTTTTAAAAACTGTTTCACTGTGCCCAAATGTACATTCAAAGCCTAAAGAAGTGATAAATTTCTATGAGAATCAACGCTTGTTGCCAATGACTGATAGATTTCTACCCTTAATCACTACGAGCTCCGTATTAATTGCCCTAAATACTCTATTGTTAAATTGCAAATAAATAATGTTTCTGAGTTTTTAATAAAACTAGAATTAAAGATAAGTTCACAAACCGTACGAACGTGTTTTTGTTTGAGCATACTGTTCAAATCTATATCTATCTATAACCAGCCCAAAAGATACAAAAAATCGACTTTCATTACAAATCTTCGAAAGCGATTTTAGCAAGCTGTTTTTAAATTTGCTCTAAGAATTGTTTCTCATTATTTCGTCGCTAATTGTGTTTTCTTATTTGCTGTTTGTTCTTTATTATCAATAGTGAGGGCTTATTTGTAATTGTTCTCTCTTGAACAAACCATCGAAGCATTGTCTTATTCCGGTGTTGTTGTCATCATCTGTCATCATCGTTGCTGCTCTGTGTTTTTGTCCTACATTTGTCAACACTATTCTGCTCACCACACCAGAGGTTGTTGAACACGCTAAGCTTTTTTTGTTATTTGTTTGCTGTCTCGAAAAGCCACTTTTATTCATCTCTGCTACTTAAACCTTTCTAGGGATTGAATCTAATAATAACAAGTTGCTCTAAGTCAAACTGCAAAATTGATAATGAAAATTTAAATCCATGGTCTCATGATGGCTTTGTTTATCGTTATATCATTCGAAGTGCGTGGGTTTAACCGCCAGTACTGTAGACAACTTACTTAAGGATAATGTACTTCGTTGATGCTGTCCAAAATGTAAAATTTATTATGCTGAATTTATCACATTTTTTAAGAATACAAAGCAAGAATTTGAAGTCATAAGTAATGAACTTAATATGGTTGTTGAAAAGTTTGCGAAATATAAAGATATGTTCACAAATGCCGCTTGGCTTGAGAAATATGTACATTCACCTTCCGACTCTTTAAGGAAAAGAAAAAAATACATTGATGTCAATAATATCGTCTCAACTAAATCTACAACTTCAGTTCCTATCAACGTGGTTGAAGCAACTGGAGCCGATAAAAATGAATCCAATATAATCTATTCTCCTGCTACGTTACCTGGTACAATGCCATCTACAACTCCCGGAACATCTAACTTTAACGGACAGCTAAAAATTCTTGTACCGAAAAAGACTATTTTTGCTTTGCGTTTCGCTGGTGAAACATCATCTGATGAAATCATATCGTACGTAAAATGGAAACTGAACAAAAATGTTGATGTTGAAGTTATAAAATTTCAATTTGCTGAGAAGCGTAGAATGGCCTGATATGGAATGGAATATTGATACCGAAAGACGTTTTTGAAAACGTGGTGAATCCAACCTTTTTGCCACCTAGCACCGTTGTTCACTAATTTATTTATAGAGTCAACCCAAGATTCCATTTTGTAGTTTTACCTTCATCCTCAATGGAAACTCCAAAAACTAATTACTCCACCTCAAGAGTTTTTAGAGGGCTTAACACCAAGTTATCTTCCTTGTACACTAATAGTTTTTGTTTTTGTTATGATGTTATAATTTTAACTGAAACTTGGCTCAAATGTAATATTAACAACTCTGAAATTTTATGTTCAACATACCAAATTTTTTGATGTGACCGTAATAGCAAGTCAAAAAAAAAAACAAGTAAAAGCGTGCTAAGTTCGGCCGGGCCGAATCTTATATACCCTCCACCATGGATCGCATTTGTCGAGTTCTTTTCCCGGCATCTCTTTTTAGGCAAAAAAATGATATAAGAAAAGATTTGCTCTGCTTAGAGCGATATCAAGATATGGTCCGGTTTGGACCACAATTAAATTATATGTTGGAGACCTGTGTAAAATGTCAGCCAATTCGAATAAGAATTGCGCCCTTTGCGGCTCAAGAAGTAAAATAGAGAGATCGATTTATATGGGAGCTGTATCGGGCTATAGACCGATTCAGACCATAATAAACACATATGTTGATGGTCATGAGAGAATCCGTCGTACAAAATTTCAGGCAAATCGGATAATAATTGCGACCTCTAGAGGCTCAAGAAGTCAAGATCCCAGATCGGTTTATATGGCAGCTATATCAGATTATGAACCGACTTGTACCTTATTTGACATAGTTGTTGAAAGTAACAATAAAAAACGTCTTGCAAAATTTCTGCCATATCGGATAGGAATTCCGCCCTCTAGAAGCACAAGAAGTCAAGTCCCCAGACCTGTTTATATGACAGCTATATCAGGTTATGAACCGATTTGAACCATACTTGGCACAGTTGTTGGATATCATATCAAAATACTACGTGCCAAAATTCATTCAAATTGGATAAGAATCGCGCTCTCTAGAGGCTCAAGAAGTCAAGACCCAAGATCGGTTTATATGACCGCTATATCAGGTTATGGACCGATTTGAACCGTACTTGGCACAGTTGTTGGATATCATAACAAAACACGTCGTGCAAAATTTCATTCTAATCGGATAAGAATTGCGCACTCTAGAAGCTCAAGAAGTCAAGACCCAATATCGGTTTATATGGCAGCTATATCAGGTTATGGACCGATTTCAACCATACTTGGCATAGTTGTTGGACATCATAACAAAATACGTCGTGCAAAATTTCATTCTAATCGGATAAGAATTGCGCACTCTAGAAGCTCAAGAAGTCAAGACCCAATATCGGTTTATATGGCAACTATATCAGGTTATGGACCGATATGGCCCATTTACAATACCAACCGACCTCAACTATTTAGAAGTATTTGTGCAAAATTTCAAGCGGCTAGCTTTACTCCTTCGGAAGTTAGCGTGCTTTCGACAGACAGACGGACGGACATGGCTAGATCAACATAAAATTTCACGACGATCAAGAATATATGTACTTTATGGGGTCTCAGACAAATATTTCGAGTAGTTACAATCAGAATGACGAAATTAGTACACCCCCCTCCTATGGTGGAGGGTATAAAAAGCTTGAGGAGGGGTTTTGATTGCAATTTCTTTAGAATTTACTTCTGAAATAATTCACTTACCTAATATAGATAATATTGAATTTTTAGCAGTGAAAGTACGTATAAAGCAATGTTCTCATACCCGTTTTTGCTAGTGATAAAATTTAACCTTTACTTAATTATGGCATGTTTCATGTGAATCGTATATTCAATACAAATTATTTGATCCCATTTTCGTTAATCAGCTTCATGATGGTTGCATAAATTCTTGTAATCCTCTAGTGTTACTGAAGACAATTTTCACCCAACAATTTATACAAAACCAGATCTGAACCGATTTTTTCCAATTTCAATAGATTTCGTCTCTAGGCCGAAAAACATGCCTGTACCAAATTTTAAGACGATCGAATGAAAACTGCGACCTGTACTTTGTACACAAATTAACATGGACAGACGGACAGACAGACGGACGGACAGGCAGACATATATAGCTAAATCGAATCAGAAAGTGATTCTGAATCGATCGGTATACTTATCAATGGGTTATAATACTTTTATATATTTTATATATTATATATTATAAATTTTTTTCATGTATTCAATTTAAAGGACGGAATATAATACCGAAAATAATATTGCCTACCGTAATTAATTATGCTCCATGAAGCAACGAGTAAAATCCAATCCAAAAAAAATTATATAAATTTGTTGATTCGAAGCGAAGATGCACTCTTCCTAACACCCTTAAACATTTTTTTTTTTTTTTTTTTTTTTTTTTTTTTTTTTTTATTATTCGTTTCTTTATTTTGCAATTATCATTTTAGTCCATAATTTCATACAAAATTAATAATGTTTGGTTTATATATATAAATATTTACAGTTCATTTGAAATTAATTAATTTTGCAAACAAGAAACAAGCAAGTTACTTTGACAATGGTTTTGAAAAAACCGTCAGTCGTAAAATAGAAGTTAATATCATGTTCTCGTAAAATTATATTCATTTATTAAGAATTCTCTGTACTTTGAACCAGATTTTAAATATGTGACAAGTTTTCTCCAGTGGTTTACATTACTGCCGTTTAAAATGTTTATTGTATCTTCTTCAGTTAATATTGGTGTTTGAAAGATTCGTATTCTGAACTCTCTCATAACTGGACAAACTCCCAAGAAATGGCGTATAGTTTCCTCTTCATTCAGATTACAAAGGGAACAATTTTTCATTTCATTCTCCGCGTAAAAATTCGTTGCATTCAAATGGACTAATCCGCATCGCGCCTTAAATATCCAAGATATTTCCTCGCTGGAAAAAGAATCAGTAAAGTAAAATTCTCCTCTAGTGTGATCTAAGAATTTATATATTCTTGACATGCTTTGTGATTTTTTCCTCAGATTTTCATTTATTAATTGTATTTTTTTATTATAAACAATATGTGAATTAAAAATTTTCCATTCATGTTCCTGGGAAGTATTTGGCCATTGGACGTTCAAATTTTCCGCTAGTGCTTTGACCTCCGTTACCCAGAATACTTCTTCCTGCAACAGCAATTTTGTTAGTATTTTTGGCAATCGATTTTCATGGTACTTGTACATTATTTGGTAAATGTAATGTAGATGAAGATTTATTGTGTATAAATGGCAATTTTCGACAGATGTCTCCAGCATCAACGCGTAATTCGGGGTGAAATTTGGTATTTTAAGTATTTTCTTCAGAAAGTAGCGTTGCAAATTATCAACTTCCTCAAAGTGAGAAAAGCCCCATACCTGAGCCGCATATGTCTGAATTGATCGAACGACAGCTTGATATACGTCCCACTTCTTTCCTATCTTTATTTCTCTCTTTCGAAGTAAGCAATCCCACGTTGCATTTATGGCTGTTTTTGACTCATCTGTTCGCTTTTCTATATGTTTTGTAAATTTTAGTTTCGGCGTAAATGTTACTCCTAAATACTTATACTCATTTACTACTTTTATCGGCTGCCCTCCGTATGTCCATTTTTCGTTGTGGCTCTGACGTCCTCCATTTCTAAATATCAACATTTCTGATTTGTCCATGTTTACTTTAAGGTTCCAGGTATTGCAGTACATTTCTAATTTGGAAATCATGCTCTGCATTGTTGATATATCATCGGCAAGTATTACTATATCGTCCGCGTATAACAGAAGTCTTATGTTTAGATGTTGAATATAAATTCCTCCTTCAAGATATTCATGCAAATCATTAATGTACAGTGAGAAAAGTATCGGTGATAGTAGACATCCCTGCTTAACTCCTGAATTAGTTTCAAAATAATCTGATAATTCTTCTCCCGTCCAGACTGCGTATTGTGTGTTGTTGTATATACTTTGAACTAATGTTATAAATTTGTTTGATACGCCCATCTGTGAAAGTTTATATAGTAGAGACTTTCTGAAAACATTATCAAATGCCGCCTTAAAATCTACGAAAAATGCATATATCTTCTTCTTTTCTTTTAATTTTAGGCTTACAATAGATGCCAGATTATATATGTTATCTACAGTCGAGTAGCCTTTTCTGAATCCAGCCTGGTATTCTGTTAAAATTTGGTGGTATTCCACCCACTTGCAAAGTCGTTCATTTAGAATACCCATCATTATTTTCGCTAAACAATTCATAAACGCAATTCCTCGATAATTTGTTGGTTGGTACAAGTCACCTTTTTTGTGAATTGGAAATATTACCGTTCTTATAAAAGTATTATCAATTATTCCAGTATCAAAGATTGTGTTATATCTTTTCAATATTTGTTTATGGAAATCATCTGAGGCATATACGATATGCTCATATGGGATACGATCCTCTCCCGGAGCTTTGTTCATCTTTAAGTTTTTCAAAACATATTTGAGCTCATCCATGCTTATTTCTCTATCTAGTATAGCATCGGTGTTCCAGTTGGGCGCATAACTCATTTCTAACGAACTGTGTGATGGGTTCAATAAATTTTCAAAGTGTATTTTGAAATTATCTGCTGATAACACGCTACTTATTTGGAATTTATGATTTCTAATTTCTTTAACTGCCTTCCACCATTCCTTGGAATTCGTTACATTATTTACAGTGTACATCAGTTTTTCATTATAACTCTGTTTACTTGAGCTGCAATTATCTTTATATTGTTTTAGCGAGTTTAAGTATTTTAGTTTTGCATCTGAAGTGTCTGTTGTTTTAAACATTTTTAGCAATTTAAACATTTTTTCTCTTGCTGTATGACACTTCAAATTGTACCACGGTTGTTTTGGTGTAAACTCAACATTTCTACTCATCTTCATCTTGGCTGACTCTTTTATAACATTACCAAGGTCATCTAATGTTGGTTCATTATCTTCGTTTAGAGCTTTATGCAAATTTGTTTGAAGATTTTTATGATATCGGTTTATGTTGCTATTTTTCCATGAGAGTTTTGGTAATAAATTAAGATTTTTATTTACTTTATTGTAAGTCTGTATTGAGATGTTTAGTTTTATTGGCAAGTGATCCGACCATGTTTTGTCTTCTACAATGAACTCATTTACAAGACTTAGAATTTCTTGAGACACTGCACAAATGTCATTTACAGATTTACCAATAGAATTAATGAAAGTAAGAGATCCTTCTTCATCGCCACATGTTCTCCCATTTAAAATTAATAAATTATTATTTGTGCATAATTCGACGAGTTGTTTGCCTTTTCTATCCACCTTTTTGTCGTTCGATTTTCGTATTTCAGTTCCTGCCGTAAATAATTGATCATAAATTTCATTTACATCTTGTGTTAACTCTCCTATCCTGGCGTTAAGATCTCCAATAAGAATCGGTCTTATAAGATCTGTTTCTTCAAATAATTTGAGGATATTGGTATATGCATTTGTCCACTGCGCAGGTCTCCAGTACTGAGGGATAATATTAAAAATTTGTTCTTTCTGGGTGTAGAATTCATAATATTCTGTACTTCCATGATTAAATTTTTTATATTTAACACCCATATGTGCAACGGTTTTATTTATTCCAATAATTTGGCCACCAATAGCTCGCCCAAAATTAAAATCTCTGGTGGCAGGTACAAAATGCAACTCAAACCCTTAAACATGGTTCACTAATCGCCGAAGGAAATACAAAAAATTGTGACAGGTTTGCAAACTTTTTTTCCTTGACATATTCTGATAAAATGTATGATATCAACTCTGAATATCCGTACGAGATTCTTCAATCCTCTTTTATAAGTATGCCTCAAATAACTATTGATACCGTTTCAAAGAACTTGAAATCTCTGAAATGCTCTTTTAAACCAGGCCCTGATGAGGTATACGCTAGTGTACATAAATTTTGCGCTGATCACCTTAAATTTCCTTTAACCGTGGTTTTCAACAGATCTAGAAAATTAGGCCTTGTACCTGAACTATGGAAAAAATCCTATTTTATTCCCCTATTTAAATCTGGAGATAGGTTCGGTGTATCAAATTATAGAGGGATTGTACTATAAGTACTATACAAAAACTTCTTGAAAAGATTATGACTCATAACATCTCCCATCAAGTTTCTTCAATTTATTCAGATGCGCAACACAGGTTTCGTAAAGCTCGATCAACTGTTACAAATGTTTTAGAGTTAGTAAGGAAACAGACTGATGCGACTTTGGTAAGGCGTTCGATAAAGTCAATCATGGCCTACATTTGGTTATGCTTGGTAAAATCGTGTTTTCTCCTGTATTATTAAATTGGATTTATTCGTACTTATCTATATGTAGACTTCGGCTATTCTTTTACTAGGCCAATTATTGTGAAATCCGGTGTTCCACAGGGCAGTCGTCTGGGTCCAGTTCTTTTTAATCTGTATATAAATGATTTACCTTGAGTTATTAAAAATTCTTCAATCTTAATGTACGCTGATGACGCCAACATTTTCCTTCTGATCAGGACTTGTTACAACTCGATCTAGATAACTTTTGTTTGTGGTGTAATGTAAATTTAATGGAACTAAATATCTCGAAATGAAAATTAACGTCTTTCTATAGAACGTAACACTTGTCAAAAAGTTACCATCTTAACGGTCGTGAAATTGACATAGAAGAAACTTTTCTAGATCTTGGCACCCTCTTAGATCGTAAATTAAATTTTGGACAACATATTTCTATGATGGTGAATAAATCTTTTAGTTCTCATGGATTTATGAAAAGATGGAGTCAAATTCAAATTCTTTTTGATACGAACTTATATATTTCTCTTATATGTTTCTCCGGTTTACACTATTCACAGATATAAAATTGAGTCAGTACAGAAACAGAATTTCTACTATTTTACCTTCGTAAACGTGGTTGGAATTATCAAACACATCCTTCCTATACGTTTAGATTAAATTTAATAAAGCTCCCTACTCTCAGTATTAAAATGTTGACCATCACTTTCTAAATGTCTGAATTTTTGTTGAGCCGGCTTAATATTAACCTACCTTTAAAACCAACGAGAAATGTTCAACTGCTTAATATTCAATATCATCAAAGCGATTTGGCAAATAATGATCCTTTTCGTCGTATTTGTTTAGATTTTAATAAATTTTATCATCTCTTTGATCTTACTGCGGATAGATACTTATTAAAACGAAAAATTATACTATACTTAAATCCTAGTTATATATCAATGTTGTTTGTATATATGTATATTCATATATGTAAGTCTGTAAGAATATATGAATCTATAGACTTAAGAATAAAAAAAGACAAAATTAACATAGAAATATGTCTAAGAAAAACAATTTTTTTTAAATGTTGGATTTTCGGAACATTTTTTATTGATAAATTTTTTGAAATAAATTCCATGAAGATTTTGACTTTAAGAAAATTTTAATAATTTCTATCAGAATCTCAAAAATTTTGTATTTTAAAAAAATTGCATAACAATTGAAAAAATTACACTAGATTACAATTCGGTCTCTAAAGAAAATTTCATTAAAATTTTGTCTTTAAAAATATTTTTCAAACTTGTCTTGAGAAAAGTTTTAAGAAAATGTCCTTTGAAAAGATGTTATTGAAATTTACTGAAATCTTCCTTTTATAAAATATAAATGCGTGGGACCCAGACCTGAGCAACATTTTGTTTGAGGCAATATTTCATTGATATAAGCTTCAATAACAATATGCAACACGATTTTTTTCCCACACAAAATTTTTTTGGTATATCACAGGTTAGAATTCATGATGCTATTTTCCTTTCCGGGTGTATTTTTGAACGTGAACTTAAACTTTTTAAACTGATGGTAAGAACAAATTTTTAGAGAATTTTAATACCAATACATGAACTAAATGCAATTTCTTTGGCAATAGGATTGGTTACCGTGGTTTAGCACATTTAACAACCGAAGAGAAATTTTCATAAAGCGTAACAAAATTTGAACACCAACTAGAGCACAAGACATCTCAAAGCAGTCATCCGTTAGGAAGTGTGTTCGTGTACTCAAACATTTGTGCAAATTTCCGCAAATTGTTACTGGAAGTCGTTCACGTACCTTATTAAATAGCACAAGATATCGGGAGAAAGCACGAGACCAAGCTAAATTTTGATAGCTTAGTAGTTGATAGCTTGCAAATTACCATTGTAGGGTAATTTCCCAGCATAAATTTGCAGCATCGTACAGCTGTTTCATGGAAACCAGCTATTTAATTCAAATAAATAGCAAAATAGATTAAAGGCTGTTCTTAGGTTAGGTAAGATTGAAGTAAGTCTACCATCAGACTCACACGTTTTCTTCCATTGTGCTACCACAGGAACAGAAGAAGGAAGATGCCTTCAAGCTCCTACAATTGAACCACCCAGATCGCTTTTAAAAGCCCAACAACTTGCGAATGTTCACATCCGCTAAATCAGACAGGTTCTCAAGAAATGATAACTAAAAGAAATAAAGTGGAACTGCTTCTGACTGCTAGTGCGGGACACACACACACACACACAGAAGGTGTTCCAAAGTCTCCTCTTATTCGATGTCCTCACAGCTTCTGAAAAATTCGTTGCTGGCAACCTTCAGTCCGTCAGCATGTTTTCCGATTAGACAGTGACCTCTCATGACAGACACAATGACGGAGACGTCTGTTTTAGCCAGTGACAGCAAACCGGTAGACCTCTTCAAGTCTAGATTAAGCCACATAGTATTGGAATGCTTACAGCTTCCTCTTTGTGACCACTATCATTCGTTGCCCTTCGGAGCTGATCTAGAAATCTAAGCTTACATGTCGCTAGAGGCCTACCCACATATTCCAGTTCCCCTGCAAAGTGTAAGGAAGTTCTTAGTCTTAAGCTCGCCCGCTTTACAATTCAATGAGATATCTCTATGACCCAGCACCCGGAACTGGCGAATTTTGAACTGCTTAGCCATCTTGTTGAGAGATCTGCGACAGTCGAGAACGGTTTTTGTGTTCAGAAATACGTTCTCCAGGGATTAAATGACTGCCTGGCTGTCTGAGAAAATATTTATGCCATTTGTCGTTATGACATTATATCTAAGCCATTTCCACTTCCTTAATTGCAAGGATCTCTGCTTGATACACACTGCAGTGATCGGGTAACATTTTCGATATGACCAGTTCCAGATCTTTAGAGTACACTCCAAAGCCCACACAGTCGTCTAGTTTGGAACCATCCTTATAGAAGTCTATGTAACTTCTATTACCAAGTTCCAACCGGTTCTATCATGAATAGTGGTACAGTACTATTTGTCAAAAAGCGGCTCAGGCAGGGCGCAATCCACACTGACTGGAACATCTGACATTGTATCAAGGATACCAAAGTTTCCGTAGCCGGAAAATGACCGAAGAGAAAGCTCCCTTACCGTCGCTGCAATCAGTTTAGCCACAGTTGTGGTGGTGAACCTGTTGTATGGTCCTTATGTTGTACTTTCTGTCCACAGCAGTCCACCAAACTACTGAGGCGTAAGTAAGTATTGACTATCATCGGATTCAGACCCCATTTCCAGCCTACGGTCCATCTACATAGTGCCCAACATCTGTGTGCTTTCTCAGTTCGCTCCTGACTGTGGCATTTTCAATTCAGTTTCCTGTCCAAGAACACACCTTATTATTTGACCTTGTCAGATATCGAAATGGTGATATTGAGGAAACGTAGTGCATTAAATTGGCACTCCTTAGTCTTCCTCGTGAGCAGCCATATTTCTGTCTTCTCTGGGTTAACAGTGAGCAGCCATATTTCTGTCTTCTCTGGGTTAACATTGAGACCTCTGGATCTAGCCCAGTCGTATGCCATATGCAAGACCCTTTCGGCCCTTCTACATAGCTCGTTCGGATACTTACCCCCCTCAGTCAGCATCTGTAATAGGTCATTTATGGTGGTCACCCATAGGATTGGCGGTAAAATGCCCCTCTGTGGCGTGCCCTTTGCCACGTTCTCCCTTATATTTAGGCCATGGGACAAACAATTTATACACCTATTCCTTAGCATATGGTTTATCCAGTCTCAAAGGACCGGGTCGACCCGGTACTGGTCTGAGGATTGGATCAGTGTGTCGGTCCGCACATTGTTAAAAGCCCCCTGGATGGCAATGCACGTTTTAGCATCGAAAGATTCTTATATTTTATGCACAACCGCGTGCAAGGCAGTCCCCACGGATCTTCCCTTGACATAGACATGCTGTTTGTATTTGAGCAGTTCGCTGGATGTCATACTCTTTATCATGGTGTCCACAATACGTTCGATGGTTTTGAGTAGAAAGGTTTATGGGTCTTATGGGTTTACGGGTTTGGGTATAAATATTACCCTTGCCTCCTGCCAGGTTTTCGGAGTACATACAAGTCAGAGGCACGCTGTGAAAATTTTGATCAGACGAGGTGCCAGATAGTCTGCCTCTTTCTGTAGTAGCGCCGGAAATATTCCATCAGGTCCGGGTGACTTAAATGGTTTGAAGCTCCTCAAGGATTCCTTCACAATAAATTCCGTAATTATAAACCTTCGATCAACATCATTATTCCAAGATTCCGGTGTCTCCGTGAGTCCCTTCGTATCCTGTGGAATATGGGTTTTCAATAAAAGCCTCAACATGTCCTCCGTTGTCTCTGTTCTCACACATATGTCGTCTACTAAAGTTTCAGTTTTGGACATGGGCCCGTTCGCAGACAAGTTTCCAGGAGGCACATCTTGTCGCTCTGGTAATCCTATTGTATTCCTGGTAATCTATATGCAATTGACTAGAGGACCTTGTTTCTATTTCCGATCTTATCGGAGATTGTGGTGGCATGTGAGAATAATTTGTTAGAACTGTCAAAAGCGACACCAAGTATTTTGGGCCACTTGATGATCGGAATTATCACTCCGTCGAACATCACAGTAAACTCCTACCACCTCATGCGTGTATTTAGTGAACAATGTGGCTGTAGATTTGTGGCAGATATCTGCAGATCTCCTGCAGCGAAATAAGAGGCAAATTTGTTGAGGTAGTCGTTTAACCAATCGTAGATGTCTGGGGGGACAGCAAGTGATTTAACAGTGCCACAGATATTACCCCGTCTTGGTGAACTCCCTGTTTCACTCTACGGGGTTTTGACATCTTATTTCGAAATTCCACAAACGACTGGCCACCACACAGATGAAGGGACGTGTTGGCGATAGTCTCTAATAGTTTAGCATTACAGACCGTGTCGAATGCCTTCAATAGGTTAATTATATATTATACTTTCATTTTTTTGACATTAAAATCCTATTTTTTGTATCATGGCAAGTGATTGGTAAATGCGGCATACATTAAACATATTTTTAATTATACGAAATAAATTGTTATTTAATAATACAAATTGTGAGTATTTATTTCTGCGTTCTGTTGTGTCCTCTTTCACACATATGTAATGCGAAGAAGTGCGAATGAACCAAATATATGTCTAGTTTCTATCATATACAGACAAATAGAAAGTATGGTTTTTATTTGTCTCTTAATGAATAATAATTTTTAAGTAAACACAATATATTTTAAAAAGTGTTACGCTAAAATAGTGTAAAGCAGAAAAAATCAGGGTGTGATCAAATGAAAAAACACATTCCAAACGAAATAAGAAGGTAGATGTGGTATTTATATATATTATTTTATTTTAATATATTGTGATCCCTATAGAGACTATATTGGTTTGGAAAACGGCGGTAATGAAGGAAGACAACAACTGCCGTATTACATTATGTAGATCTAGATTCCGTGGTATTATGCGCAGAATACGAAGATTGGTATTTATTGCGATTCACTTTCACGACAATGGAGAGAGGCTCACAAAGGATAGGCAATTTTTCTTTTTTCTTTAAGAAAATATAAATTAAAAAATACAGATCTTAAAACAATATATTAAACTTTTTATCCGCAATTTAATCGAATAAAAAAAAACGTTTTTTTATTAATGCATTAATAAAAAACTCCGTAAAGATGTTTTGTATTCTTTATTATTTAATCACATTTCGAGTACAAATAATTCTTTTGTGCCCTAAAACGAGGTAAGAGGTGTTGGTGTAACTCACCTTTTCAAGATTCATAAAAATCGGATAAGAAATGCCCTCTAGAAATGGTATGTATACAATCTCTTTATATTTAAAAGAGACGCGTGATTGACTGATCATCGTCCAGCCTGAACGGCTTAAGCTAGAATCATGAAATTTTACACGATTATTGGTGTTGGGTCGTATGCAAGGGATAGGACGAACGAAGAACGAAATGGTACGTGTTTGTAGAGAGCGAACGGGGAAGGGTCGGAAAATATTTTTGGGCGCAACTGAGAGAGCTTGAAAAAATAAGATTTGCAAAAACAATGTGTTTGAAATTGGTTTCGTAATTGGGAGAAATAGTACCGCAATTGGTAACTTGTGACGACGGAAGCCGCCGGCTCGTTTCCGTCCACACTCAGTGATGTCTCCTTTGTGTTAAACTAGTATTGTCCCAATTTGTGTTGAAATGTTAATGAATTTTTGCTCAGTGCACTTATTTAATGCCAATAGTCAATTAATTTTCGCAGTGTAGGTTTTATTTCAAAGATAAATTATTTTCACGGTGTATGTTATAACTTCAACTAAATTATTTTTTACAGTATACTTTGTGATTTCAACCACTCCTATTTTCCTATAAGTATCTCCCAGTCTATCCTGAAACGCATATATATTTATATAAAATTTTGCGATATACCTTAAACGAACTTTTATCCAAGCAGGCAGTGGTTTCCCGAACAAGTAAGTGGCCCGCATACTTGTTTACAACTTGTATTTTAAAGTGATCAAAACAAGTTACCGTAGGGCCACCAACAAATATCACAGACAATGGCAATGATATACACAACAGCCAGACTCAACGACTCCACACTGGCTGGTCAGCCACCCGCAGCAGCGAACATACGCATTTATGCAAGCGGCTGCAGGAGAGAATATTTTGTTTTAGACTAGCGCTGGAATTGGAAGTGTGTTGTGAGGAGGATGAACATATAAAAGGAAGGCAAAGGGGAGCAGAAGTCAATCGTCGAAGTACAGGCAGACATCGGGAAGCAGGGAAAATATCGGTAGAGTATAGTGAAAAAGTGACATAGACAGAGTGGGAAGACAAAAGTGACAGTGTGCGCTAGTGTATTTTCGTGGCGACTAAAACTACGCGCAATCTCCGACTTTCAGCCGGTTATCAGTGTACTATCGTGGTCACTGCATCATAAGGATCCAGACAAGTTCTGTAACGCAAACGCCGGTTAATAGTGTACTTTCGAGGTGACTGCGTACTCGTTTTGTTGTTGTTCCTTCGCTAAACAGTGTACTTTCGTGGTCACTGCATCGTCAAAGCTTAATAAATCCGCATCCGTGTGCCGTCAACAGTGTACTTTCGAGGTCACTGCATCATAGCTTCGCCGCTGTACCTTCGCTAAACAGTGTACTTTTGAAGCGCCATCGACCAGACCAAAACACCATATAGTTTTATAGGTCTGAAAACTGCAGTATATACCCAATGCATGACGCGCGGTCTAAACCCCCATTTTTTGCCAATGGCTCCCTTGCAGGTGTATAGGGCAAGAGTTGAATTTCTTGCCCTTTCCAAAATGTTGGATTTGAAGTTCAGTTTTCTGTCCAGCAAACACCCAGGTATTTTGCGCTTTCTGAAAATGGAACATTTCCTCCTTCCAAGAAGACAGGTGCCACTGTAGGCAACTTGAAAAGAACTAATTCTGTCCTGCACGTATTTACACCTATACCACTTTCGGTAGCCCACTTTGCTGTTGCTCGTAGAGCTTTCTGAAATATATCTCTTAGCATGCTGGGAAACTTTCCCCTAACAGCATTTGCCACGTCATCAGCATACGCGACCACTTTTACAACTTTTTCTTCCAGAGACAATAATATATTGTTAATGGCTATATTCCGAAGTAGAGAAGACAGTACACCTCCTTGATCCATCTTTTTAGATCCACAGATTCCAAGCCTGCTGTAATGCATCTATTAGTAGCTAAGTAATTAAAAAAACTTTCATATGGTAGAGTTGATGCCTAGAAACTAAAAGTCCTTTATGATTGACGTCGGTTTACATTATTGAAAGCATCTTCAATGTCAAGAATGATTATTTATTTGTTTATTCCATGACAGCGAGAGAACACTCTATTTAACCGACTAGGTCGTGAAGGGCTGTTTCAGTGGATTTGCCTCAACTGCATGCTAGTGCTGCGACAGGCGATCTTCAAGGATCTTTGCCCTAAGATATGTTTCTATCAACATCTCGAGAGTCTGCAGGATAAAGAATGGCAGACTAATAGGACGAAATCTTTCATATATTCTCTGGTGGCCCAATCGTGTGGTGCTCTTGTGGCTTTTGCTATTTTCAAGAGTTTTCTGCAGTCTTTCCTTCGACCAACCAGCTCTGGGGTCCACAATGGCGGCCGCTGTTTGCCTCCAGGCTTGGCACTAGGACATACTGACGCAAGTGTCTATGTCTATATAGGGATAGACGTGCAGAATTTGTGCTGAAATTTATCCCAATCCGCATTTCTTCTGTTAAGCCGAGGGACCAATTCTGCAGTATTTTCTCCAAGGCTGAAACTAATATAACGATGATCAGAGAAGCTGTGGTCATCCAACACTTCCAAGTCGCATATTCTTGCGTTTATATCTTCCGATACAAAGGTAATATCTAGTAGCTCCTGCCTGTTCCTGGTAATAAAGGTCGGTTCATCCCTTTTATTACATCGCCAGATTGCAACTTATAATATATTCGATAAGCAGAACCCTTTCCGAACTTCCCCATATCTGGTTATGTGCATTAGCATCACTTCCTACAATGAGATAACGTAAGGCTTGAAGGCGGCATCTCTGAATCGTGTGACATATATAGGGAAGCCAGCCAGTAATGCGACATATTTAGTTCAAGGCTGGCTACTACTGAATCTTCAGTGCTTAGTGACGGAAGAAGAAAAACATTTATAGCCTGTTTGTGGATGTCCAACAATTATCCAGACGTACAAACAACAATCGCTCGAAATTGAATCTTTTTCGGTTTGTGTATGTCGAATTCAATTTTTCGTCTGCACATAAGTAAGTCAATGTTTTCGTCTTCACATGCTTACGATTTTGGGATTACCATGGGAGTGTTTTTTACGGTAACGAGCTTGCTCATTTATGGAGCTTGATGAGGATGGCCACCTCCAATTTTTACTTTTGGAGCTCCTTGTGTCAAAATATGCAGAAGTACGCTATAGAGAGATATGCGAAAATTGTTACATACAACTTTTTTTGGCACCTTATTTTCATCAAAGAATCCGTGGAAGGCATCTAAGGATCTTAAATATTAATATATGTATAATTTTATAATATCAACTGCTTTTTACTTTCCACTTATTCTAAAAAAATAGCGCTCGAAAGCAAATTATCAAATGACTAGTTTTGACATTTGCTTCGCATTTTTAACAACTGGTACGATATGCATGAACCCATTTTTGTATGGGGATGCTTATGTTATTGTTCACCTTGTCGTTTGCTAAAATCTACGTTTAAAATGACTACTCTTTGCAAGAATGCAGCCCGTACCCTTGAGTAGTTTAGATCCTGGAATTCTTAGTACACAAACCATTCCTTCACACACCAATGGTTCCAAGATAAGAACCACGTCAAATCCCACCCTGCCATCACGAAGACCTTTAGTGCCGCCGAAGCGGTCTTATAATGGTGGAGATTTATCTGCAGAAACCGGACCATAGTTAGGATTCAGAATTTCCACCACTGTTGCGTTAGCCTCGTCTTCTGATTCCGCCAGGAGTTCATCCTCACTAGATTCGTTAGATCTTGTCGTGATGAGTTTCCGTACGCATCCAGGAATCGGGTTCCGATTCGATGCCTTCTCCTCCTGTCTAGATTGTGGCAGGGGAATTTCGGTCTCCTGCAATCCGCCAGACCTTAGCGATGTTTTCGAGAGTTCCTCAGACAAGTTTTCAGCAACAACTGCTGAGTCGTCTCCTGATTCCCCAACTCCACCGCTCCTATAGACCTTCAGTTAAAATTTGTGTAACCCGATGATTACAACTCCTTCTGACTTGTTAAGGTCTGGGAAACAACCGGAGTTTAGTACGAATACTGCATGTCTGAAGTCAAATTTTGCCCATGAATATTCCCCTAAGGAACAGGGGCAAACTTCTCACGTATCAATGAGTGCAGTCCGATTCAAGTTTTAAGCTCAATGATAAGAGGCCTCTATTTTATAGCCGAGTCCGAACGGCGTGCCGCTGAGCGACACCCCTTTGGAGAGAAGCTCTACATGGCATAGTGCCTCACAAATGTTGCCAGCATTAAGAGGGGAAAACCACTGTTGAAATTTTTTTCGGCGTTCCCAGGCGTTCTGCGTCATAGGCGGACATGCTACCCTCTGCACTACGGTGGCCTCCACATGTCTCCGGTCACCATCAGCCTAATCCAATCCACCAATCTTCCATTCAGTGGTTGAAAGATAGATTCGGAAATTCAGGTTCGAGTCCCCCGGCCTGCAATTTTTTGTTTTTTTTTTCTTAACTAATATTATACGTTTCCTCAATAGAACGATTTCGATATCTGACATGGTCTTTGGAGTGATCTTGGACAGGAAACTGATCAATCACATACACAAGCTCAAAATATTATTAACATAGCAAATTGTAATGTGTTTATAATTGTAATTGTAATGTGTTTACAATTGTAATTGTAATGTGTTTAAATTGCAATTGTAATGTGTTTACATCATTTTCAGATGAGTACGTTTTTGGGATTGCCATAGGGGTGTTTTTCGATTTCTCCTGATCTACTACCAATTTTTATGTGCGATTGTGCAACTACGTAGTGAGTTTCTTTATTTCAATCACATACACAAGTTCAAAATATTATTAACATAGCAAATTGTAATGCATTTAATAAAAAATAAATGGAATCATCCATTGGTGTTTACTTTTTTGGCGGGTGAGGAAGAGCCCAACATATCTTGAGGCACAAACGTAAAATGTTTATTTTTGAAGCTCCTAAAAGCTCTAATTTTTCCTAAATTTGTAGAAGTACGCTTAAGGGAGAGATATTCGTAAATCTTTATAGACAAACATTTTGGACCTTTATTCTTTCTTAAATGGTTCTTAAATGCTAAAATATGTATAATTTTACAATATCACCAGTTTTTTGTTTTCTATTTTTTTGACATCTGCTGCAATATACATGAAACCACTTTGTATGGGAATGCCAGTTTTTTTCGCTGGCAGGCCGAACGAACGCCTGGATTCAACGTCGACAAACAGGCTATAATCAAGGTTAGGTTAGGTTTAAGTTGCAGCCTGCCATCAAGGAAAAACAAGGCAAATTCCTTCTATTGGGTTGCCCAAAAAGTAATTGCGGATTTTTCATATAGTCGGCGTTGACAAATTTTTTCACAGCTTGTGACTCTGTAATTGCATTCTTTCTTCCGTCAGTTATCACCTGTTACTTTTAGCTTGCTTTAGAAAAAAGTGTAAAAAAGTATATTTGATTAAAGTTCATTCTAAGTTTTATTAAAAATGCATTTACTTTATTTTAAAAAATCCGCAATTACTTTCTGGGCAACCCAATAGTTCCTACCGTTGAACCATCCAGATCGCTTTAAAAAGCCCAACAACTTGCGAATGTTCACATCCGCTAAATCGGACAGGTTCTCAAAGCAATGAGAACCTAAAGTAGAACTCCTTCTGACGCTTAATTAATATAATTATTGTGAAATATAATATTATCTAGGTGATCATTTCAGGGTTTTAAAATTGTGTTTCCAAGTCCTTACAATTTTTAATTTTTGCTGATGTAATTCAAAGAATTTATAATTAAATATTACTAATTATTCTTTGGAACAGCATTCAGACTAACAAGCAAAATATTTCATTTAAAGACATTTTTTAAATAATAATTTTTCTACGGATAAAATTTCAATTAATATTATAAATCGAGAATTAAGAGAATATTCATATTGAATTTTGTTTTTGTTAGATGCTTGTCTTTTGGAAAAAAAATTTTGGCAAGAAAATTCCATAAAGATTTAGGCTTAAACAAATTTTTAATAACATTTCGTTTTCCTTTAAAAAAATTACATGGCGATTCGGTCTTTAAGTTGAATTAACCCATTAATGACGAAAAATAATTCTACCTTAGAATAATTTTAGCTCGAGTTAGGAAAGGGGTATCGTAGTGAAATTTGGATTGAAGTGGACGACTGGAACCAGTTACAACAATTTATCTATATTTAAAAAATAAATTTATGACAATAATGCTACTTCTTTTGACAGCAGGTGCAATTTTAGTCCAAAATCACTAGCGACGTATGTATATAAGTTTATAGTTCTTTGCTCCAGCGTTTCATGAAGCCGAGAGCACTACGTGCTTTGTTTAAATTCAGCTGTGTTCGCAAAATGGTCATACAATATTAAGAAATGATTTTTTTTTTTTGTAGGGGCTTAGGAAATAATTTTTTTTTTTTTTTGAAAAGTTTTTAAAATTCGGAATATGTATTTAAAAAATTGCTACGTCAAAATAAACTCTCTAAACTATAAATATATAATATTTCATCCAAATTGGACAAGGTAATAGAGAGTGAGGCGTAATGGACTTACATTTTGTATTAAAAAAAATTATTAAATTTTGTCTTTAGCATGAAATTTTGCCATTTTTAAAACTTTTGAAATTTTACTAAAATTTTTTGTTTAGAATGCATTAAATTAAAATTTTTTCTTTAGACGAAATCATTTTAACTACATCCCTGCCTCACCGTAATAGATCTAAAGAACAGAATCTTCCTTAGCCTAGTGGCCTCAGATATATCCTCCACGGAGCTACAAAATTCCATCCAGATTATTTTCTGAGCCTTTCTCAGCTCGCCCATATATTTTCTTAGCTCAGCATTATAGATTCCCCAATCGTTTGGCGCTCTTGTGGCTCTCGCTCTGTTGAAGAGTTTTCTGTTATCTATTGGGTTGCCCAAAAAGTAATTGCGGATTTTTTAAAAGAAAGTATCAGTAATCAGATATACTTTTTTTACACTTTTTTTCTAAAGCAAGCTAAAAGTAACAGCTGATAACTGAAAGAAGAAAGAATGCAATTACAGAGTCACAAGCTGTGAAAAAATTTGTCAACGTCGACTATATGAAAAATTCGCAATTACTTTTTGGGCAACCCAATAGTACCTCCTGCATGTTCCTGGTAATAAAGGTCGGTTTATCCCCTTTATTACAAATCGTCTTTATACAAATCCCCCTTTCTTGACATCCAACCTTCCCATACCAAGTAATGTACATTAGCACCACTTCCTACAAAGACTTCCTCCCTGCAGAAGCGGCTCCAAACAACAACTTAGGGCTTGACGGCGGCATCTCTGAATCGTGTGCCATATATGGAGAAGCCAGCCAGTAATGAGACTTATTTTTTATATTTTGTTATTGCGCTCCGCAAAAATTTTTCTGTAACTCGCAATTGGTCATTATTTTTCGAAGAAAAATTTAAGTCACCAAGGACGAAGACACCTGGTTCGAGACTTTTTTTATTTAAGTCTATAGATAATAAATACCCTTACATACTAATAAAAAAATATATACAAATGTATTAACCTAAGAATTTAATTCTATTAACCTAAGGATATAATTGTTCTTTTTAAATTTTCTCGATTCTCAGATACATCTTTTATACCTTTAAATGAATTAAATTGATAACATAGGTGCCGAAATGTATCATTATTGGCATAGTCGGTCCCATAATAAAAAATTTTCAAAAGATCAAAATATCAGGTAGGTCTGATAGGAACGTTAAAGAAAATTCGACTCAAATGAAAGCAAGAATCTATTGAATTAATTTAGTCAAAAACGTAATGTTTAAGATGGTTCTACGACTTTTTAATGTAGGAAACTTTAATTTAATTTAAAATTTAATCGGTACTCATACGAAGGTAATGAACTTCTATCCCAACCATTTCGACGGAGACAAAATAATAGAAATTGTTTTTGAACCGATTCTATCAAATCAGAATGAATATTGAAGTACGGATCCCATACCACTGGACCGTACTCAAGATTACTTCTGACTAGCGACGTATGTATATAAGTTTATCGTTCTTTGCTCCATCGTTTCATGAAGCCGATAGCACCACGTGCTTTGTTTACAACCATTGAGATGTGTTGACGGAAGTTTAAGCGTTGGTCTAGAAGAAATCCAAGATCTTTAAAGCTATTAACTACTTCAAGTTGATTGGAACCCAAAAAGAAGCTAGTTTTAAGAGAGGTTATTCTTGAAAATGATATGTGTTTGCATTTGGAAATATTAAGTTCCATAAAGTTCTGGTTGCACCATTCGTAAAGGGTATCAAGGTCATAATGAAGATAACACTGTTCATCAGAGTCTCTCATCGATCTGAAGATCTTTACATCATCTGCATACAGTGCTTTAATGTAAAAGGAAGATCATTTATGAACAAGCAAAACAGTACCGGGCCAAAATGACTACCCTGTGGAACACCTGAAGAGACAAGGAAGGAAGACGGTCTCCTTAAATTTTTGTTACTTTTTTGATTATTTTATTGTGCCTTTCCTTGAAACATATTTATTTAGACATTGCTGAAATTGTGGTACGTCGTAGAACACGCTACCAGCAAATGAGTGAGAATGGAAAAAGTGCAGTGCATGATAGACTTGCAGACTTTATGAATGCGGAGATGAATAGTGAACCTCTTGACGAGTTATGGGGCCTAACGCGCTGCCCAATATACATATAAAGCTGCATCACCATTACATCGTATGAAGTGCATAAAACAATGCCTTAGATTTAACAACAATCAACAGAAAACCCGCGGCTATTGATGATATTTGGTAAAGGCAGCAGCTTACACTCCGCATGATGCAGTGACCGTAGATGAGCAGTTATTCCCACACAGAGGCCGCACCTACTTTACACAGGACATTCCATCCATCCATTCCATTCCATATGGTGGTTGTGCGACTCAGAATCATTTTATCCTGTCAAAGGAATGATTTACTCTGAGAAATTGCCTGACCAGGCACGAGAGATGAATCAAGAACAGAATGTTGTACTTCGACTTTCCGAGAGATATTTGAATACAGGACGCACATTTTATGCCGACAATTTTTTTTACCAACTTTGGATTTGGCGCGTACTTTGATTAGGAAGAAAACCGCATATATTGGAACAGTGCGCTCGAATAAGACATGTGTGCCTCGGGAATTCCAAAAAAAAAAAAAAAAATCATACGCGTCCTATCAACAGCACATGTTTCGCCTTTAGCGAAGGCGATATAGCACTATGTTCATATGTGCCCAAGATGAACAAAACGATAATTTTGCAGTCGACACAACATTATATTTGCGGTGTGGACATGCAATCTGAAAAGAAGAAGCCGTTTGCTATTTTTGATTAAAACGTCAACAAATCGGGCGTTGATACAGTTGACCAGATGCTTGGCATATATACATGCATGCGCTCAACAAAAAGCTGGCCATTGGCCATGTTTTCTAATATGGTGGACATTGCTGCATAGATGAAGCCAATAAAAATAAGTGACAGACGACGCTCATTCCTACTGATGCTCACAAAACATTTGGCACTACCAAACATACAGGAACGGGCGCATATACAAGGATACGGAAGGCAATGGAAGCATTTGATGTAAAGGTAAGAAAAAAGAATTCTAATGTTCAAAAGCAGAATAACAACATAATTTTGTTCTTTTTAGATATTATCAAGACGGGTAGAAGGAGGTGCAACGTCGTTTGCGTCTAGAACGAACAGACCGTCATGTAGCCTGTGCCGTTCTGAGTACGGACGGCAGCGGAAAACAAGTGCCTATTGCCATTATTGTAACAATCCAGAGCATTCAACACTTATGCATCGATGCTACACCTGCACAGATAATATGTTAGACGAGGAAAAATGTACACACAAATAGTATTTTAGGTTTTTTTCATATAAAAATAATAATTTTTCAAGATCATTAAATTTTACAATTTTTGTTTGTTTCTATTTCGAGATGAGCTTAATGATCGTAAGATGCAAATGGAAAAGGAAAGCCAAAGATAGCAACACACAGCAACCACTATGGGACGCGTTTCGTCTTTGGTTAGAAGACTTTTCAACTTTCTATCTGTAACAAATTACACTTCTTCCGTACTACACATTTAACCGAAAAATATTGTAAACAATGTGGAGTATATTTGAAGTTATATGAGACCTAGAAGTTTACATTATAAATACAGGTAAATTTTAATTCTGTGTATTGTAAAAGGCACAGCGGAGCGTGCTGTGGTGGGCTAGTTATTATTATATTTCCAAGAGATTCGGCACACTTGCAAAATAATTTCATTTTGCCTATATGGCAATACATATATTAATTTGAACATATGGATGACTCGAACGGAATTCAATTAAATAGTTAAGACTTACCGTTAAGCAATGTATCATCATCAAATGTTTTAAACCATTGGTTTAATGTTATTTCGCCTTCTTTAAGCTCCAGTTCTTCGATTCTTTGAAACTCTTCCGACATATCTATCGTTTCAGCGTTAAATGCTAAACCACGATCTACTAAAACGCGGCTGAAATTCGTAAATTTCATTATGCTGGGAGCCAGAGGATCGGCTGTCTTTGTTGTTGAACCCCATAAGACCACTGGAAGGGATGGCATACCATTCAACCGTTTGCCTCTCAACGAGACTGAAAGCGACTCAAATGTCTTGATTAAATATGTGAAAAATTCGATGGATGATTGGGACCACGATTTGACACCACCGGCGGGTCTGATGCCTGCCAAATGACAACAATAAACAGCATTAGCCACACGATCTAACTGGGAGTCAATCGGGAATATTTGATCTGCGGAAATTGAGCGAATAGTAGCACCAATGTCACGCAAGAAAACTGAATATGTTGGTTCAGTGTTAAGATCTCGAGTTGTAGCAGTAACAATGCCGCGATACCATTCAAAGTTCTTCTGAAAAGACGCAGGCAGAGAGGAACTTTCATATTTGCTATACACCAAACAATGTCGGCCTCTCGGCCAATTACGTTTCTCTTTGCTTGATTTTGCAAGATCATTATTCATAAAGCTGAATTTCTGGTTCTGACTCTCTTGAATTTTAGAATGAAATTCATTTGTGCCTTTGGTGAAATCAGATAACTGAATATAAAATTCACCAGGATGCACAATATGGGTCACGATAATAGAAGAACGTTTTACCAATATCCTGTCATATTCTTGAGACTGTTTTGAATTGGTTGACATAGAGCGATGATGCCATTTAGATTCGTAATCTAAATTTTGAGGAGGATTCTGAGTACTAAAATTCTTGAAATAGTCGATTGCTTGAGTTGTTTCTCCTGTTGAGATGCCGTGTTTATTCCTTACTAATGCTGCCCCAATATTAATATCCAAGTTTCGTTTACCAACATACAATACAACTCCAATTTCGCTCTCTTTTATGTACTGAATTTCCATTCTTAAACAGGGATTTGCAGCCATCTGCTTGAAGTCTTCAATAGCTGCTGCTGAGAAGGAATAAGAATTCTCCTGCATGGGTTCAATATCGACCAGTGTGCATCGAATGGCAAACTCTCGTTTCTTGCGAAACTCCTCGGTTAGGACAAAGGCCTGCCTCCAGTTTATATCAAATCGCTGACCTTCGTCGACTAAGCGAACTTTTATGGATCCCTCATCCTTAATCTCTTCAATTGCGGCGCGATGCCATGTTTCGTTGAGAAAAACGACGCAACACATTTGCATTAAAGGCAAGTAGATTTGTTGATGATTGTTTATTTGTGGGCCGTAGAAAACATTTAAATCATGAACAAGACTTGCCTTGTCATGGACCGAATCTTCCTACATGTAAATACTAAAGTTTTAGAGTGAAATATTTGTTTATGAATGACGCTTACCTTTATAACATAAAACTCCTGTGGTCCTAAAGCATTCAACATATTGACCATAAGTACTTCCCCCGCACGGAAAAAATTTTTTGGAATTTGATCATCAGATTTAGCCGTTGCAGAATATTTCTATAATTATAAATTAAATTAATATAAATTATTGTTTTGTTACTAGTTACATCTAATATCTCTATATTTTTCTTTCTTCTCTATATACACAGAAAAAAAAATTGGTCGAAAACTAAAGATTTTTCTTTATTCGCAAGACCTAAGCAATAAAAACGAACCAAGGAACCAAAACTCAAAAATAAAGATGCTATCTTTACATTTAATTTCTTATTTACTTACGGACAGAATCATCTGTTTCGCTGATTGATTCTTGTTTTGTCCAATTATGACAAAAAAACTAAACATTTAAAGACGCTCCTACTTGTAAGGCTATTTTCAGTCTTTAACTAAATTTCAAAGATATTTTGGCCTTCATTTTTTCTTTAAACACAAAACAACGCAGCCCCAACCAACGCAGTGGCAGTCTCATCTGCATCCACTTCATCTTAAGTCGGTAACAATAGTTATGTAATATTAGCCACAGCAAAGGTAGTCATCAGATCTCCAAATGGTGCTTCATATGAGTTCCGGGCAGTACTGGATTCAGGCTTTCAAGTGAATATTGTGAAGGAAAGGCTCATTCGAAATTTATCTCTCTCACCAGTGGAAGCATCGCTATGCAATGATGGTGTTGTAAAGGACCAGAAAAGAGCAACTCATCGCATAAACGTTGAAATGACATCAAGAGCTCTGTTTCTCTGCAAACTTGGAAGCTTCCGTCTTTTTTTTTTCTTTAGTCTCACGCAACATGAACTATAAAACTTGATGATAATTTTCCAACACTTTAAAATACTTTTCTTGGCTGGATTATGGGTAGGCAAATCCGACAACACAGCATTGCCAGTCAGTCAACAGAACCAACGTGTGCAATATTTGATAGTGACACATCACTAGAAACTGTAATTGAAAGAAACATGTGCAGACTAGCGTAGACAACCGATTCATCGTCAGCCTTCCATTTCGTGAAAACCCTCAGGCATTGGGCCAGTCGCAAAATTTACCCTACAATCGATTCATCAGCCTTGAGAGTCGACGACAAAAGAACCCGAGATACGTACACAATACGTACTTTTTATACGCGAATATGAAGAACGTGATGAACCCGAAGTATTTCATTCCACATCATTGCATGCCGAAACCCGACTCCATTACAACAAAACATAAAGTGGTGTTCGACGCATCAGCTAAAACATCAGCTGGATTATCCTTGAACGACATCATGTACACTGGGTCAGTCGTGCAAAGCGATCTGTTCCCAATCTTACTCAGGTTCCGATTGCCGAGATTCGTCTTCACGACTGACATCGAAAAAATGTATAGGCACAAACTGCTAGATTTCACCAATCACCAATATCAGGTGATCATTTTGAAGGAAGATCCAGCCATGCAGATTAATTGCTACGTGCTGAATACGGTGACATATGGCACAAGGGTAGCTCCATACCTCCGCTTGGTTCAACGATGCTGAAGGATAACTTTTATGTTGATGATGGTCTCGGCGGTTTAGACAACATGCGCACCGCAACTGAAACTCAGAAGTAGCTGGTGCAGATCTTGAAAAAAATATGAATTCCTTTGAAAATTTATTTTCATATTTTTTTTGAAAAAGTGGTGTGCAAACCATCCTAGCCTACTGAAAGACATACCGAAGCCTGACCAACAAATGAGCCTTAATGTAGATGATTAGAATAACTCCCCTATTGTAAAAACATTAGGACCGTTTTGATTGCCTCAAAATGACATCTGCATCAAGGTGAAACTGAAACTGAACGAAGTTTGGACAGTCTCAAAACGAACAGTTACATCCGAGTTGGCAAAACTTTTTGATCTACTTGGACTCATCGCTCCTGTCATCGTTGAGGCAAAGATATTCATTCAGGAATTATGGATTCCTGCTTGACTAACTTTCAGACAAGATTAGAAGAGTTTAACCGAGTTCAAGGTACCGTGACACATCTTTAAAGACGATATCTCAACAAAATCCCAGCTGCATGTATTTGCTGACGCATCTGAAAAGACTTACGGTGTGGCTGCATATATTCGTGCTGTTCTGAGGGATGGACGAGTCATTGTTCGATTGCAGTGTGCAAAATCAAGGGTGGCTCCTTTAAAGCCACACATGCTACCTTGACTTCAGCTATGTGCCGCTGTGAAAGCAGCTGAACTCGCAAACAAGATAAAAAGAGAGCTCGATATACAGAAGAACCCAATATACATTTGGACCAACTCCAAGATTGTCTAACATTGAATCAATGTACAGTCTTCGTCCTACAAGACATTCGTGGCCAAAAAAAAAAATATATGCTATTCAATCGTTAAGCATACATAAATAATGGCGCCATGTAAGGTCCAAGGACAATCGAGCTGAGTACTATCTCATGGGCTACATGCAACCAACTTGCCGAAACATCACCTCCGGTTCCATGGCTCATTCTTTCTTCATGGGAATGCATCAATATGGTCACAGAAGGTTGACTCAAGGTTGCCCATTGCAAGTGACATTGAGAAGAAGGTGCCGCCAGTAACGGCAGCTGCAGTTGAAGATGATAACCTGATTTACAGAATTCCGCATAAAGGGTCATTCTTGGGCAAAAGTCAAGGATTGCGAAGCATTTAAGACCCACACAACCCTCACTTACATTGAAGAAATTGGATGAAGCCTTGGCTGTTATTGTTCAGAAACTACTAGAATCAAACAACTTCAAGAACACGATTTAGGCCAATCAAAGGAGAGATAACAGCACGATCAGTTGTGCAAAAATGCGTCCGATGCATAAGAGCGCAACCAAAACTGTATCAACAAGTAATGGGTAACCTTCCACAGCCCCGAATAGTTCCTGCTCGACCATTCATTAATTCAGGAGTAGACTACTGCGGACTCTTTTGGATCCATCACAAGGTCAGGGGTAAAAAACCCACAAAAGCTTACAAAGCAGTTTTTTGTTGTTTTGCAACAAAGGCTGTGCATCTAGAGTTGGTATCTGATCTGACCACAGATTCATTCATTGGTGCACTGCCAATATATCTACTTAGATTATGCAACCATCTTCGTGGGAGCCAAGAACCAATGGGCAGAACTAGCTGAATACATATATTCAGACAAGGCAAGAGAAACCATTAGTTTCGCGTCCAGTTCAAAAGGAATGTTTTCATTTTATTCCACCCTGAGCCCCTCACTTTGGGGGTTTTAACAAGCCTCTGTAAAGTCCGCCAAACATTTGTTGGTACGCAGCGTTTCCAATGAATACTTAACCCACGAGGAATAAGACATAGTAATTGCGGAAATAGAAGCTATACTGAATTCACGCCCGTTGACATCCATTTCGAATGATCCAAATGACCTAGAAACATTAACCCCTGGTCATTTTCTCATTGGCTAGGCACTCAAGTCGACAGCCGTGTGGAAACAATGAAATGTATTAACCCATTTGAAGCTGATATCCCACTTAAAACAACAATTTTGGAAAAGATGGTACCCATAATATTTAACAAAAACGCCACAAATGGAGAACAAGGGCTCCCAATGTTAAATTTGGAGATATGGTCATCATTAAAGACGATAATCTACCTGTAATGAAGTGGCCATTGCGGAGAATTTTTCATGTCCACTCTGGTGATTATGAAGCCGTGAGAATTGCTTAAGTAAAAACTGCTACCGGAACGTTCGAACGACCAATTCATCGACCCTGTTGCCGATTGAGAATATCATTGAATCCGACATCTGATTGAGCCGATGAAATTGATAACAACGAAACTGAGCGGAAAAGAATCAGATTGCCTGGCAAACACCTATTCACGACCCTTTTAGCACTATTGTTAATTCTTCCCATCGTTTCCGCAAACCAAATATATATTACAAGATTCGGAAACAAGATAGGAGTTCACTCCGAAGAAATGGGAACGACGAGAATTGCGACAAGTCAATGGAATCTTGTTGTATAGTATGACTTATCAATGTACTGGGCAGATACTACGTTTTAATCTGGCGAGATCAGCACATTACAACACTTGTGCAGCATGGTGAACATGAATAAGGCTTGTCTCCACATTGTAGAAGACCTCCAACATACCAAAGAAGACCTGATTTAGAAAACAGATTACTCATCAAATCATGACTGATGTCCATCATGGGAAGATCAATAAGCTGTTACTAACTCCAGCGCAACATCAGACCGAGATGAAACAGATTAAGACTCACATACCAAAATCATTAAGGCTGCCGGTTTCTGATGACGATTTATTGGATGGGAAGGGTGGACTTACCGATGATCACGTAGTGTTTACTATATCGCTACGTTTGGTAGAAACTGATGACTTTAAGCTACAATATTTCACCTTACTCCAGTACCCAACCAGATAATAGACTCATTAGCAGTATTAAATATTTGTAACCCAAAGTTGGCGGTAAACATCGAACAAAGAGGTTATTTTCCAGTTGCGCAAGCACAATTACAGAAATGTGGTGTGATCAATAAAAATTTTGTTCATATGTTATGGTGTGTACCTACTATTTCCCGTTGACGACACTCCACACAAATGTATCATATATACCTTTAAAAGGCCAAAATCAATGGATGTAAGCAACTCTTCCAGATGTGCAAGGGGTATGCGAAAAGAATATCATACCTCTTAGCTTAGAAGGATCTGGAATTTTAACATTAAAGCCAGAGTGCATCCTTAAGCATGGGTTATCCACTTAAAAGGCCAACAGAATATGTATATCATCCGTTCTAAAATCATCAAACACCAGTCTTGGACATGTCGTAGGCCTTACCATTCCCTATCAGCAAAAGCAATCAGTCCTAAGTATTAGAATAGTTCGCCGAACTTTTATCCATTCAACTCAGGATAAGGTCTATAGAAGAGGCTAACAATGGGCATCACTACCATCACAAACATACCACATCGGTAGGATATGCAGAATTAATCATCGGTATAATCATCATTGTTATATTTATATCTACATGGCTATTATCCGAGAGGCCTAAAGTAACCATACAGCAGATTCAACCAAGCACCGATGAACCAACACCGTGCATTATCCTTATTTCCTTGTACTTTAAAATTGCACCCATTTCTTATTCATAAAGAGAAAAATAATTGTAAATACTAATTTCTTATAAATAAATGAAAACTTAAAGGATATTATACATATTGGCAAAACTCTCCAGAATTCAATTAGACTAAAATTTGTAAACTTACTCTTATTTTTTGATAAAACAAATACTATACCACTATTCCTGATAGAACCGATTGGAACTACCATAGCCCTCGTAACAGAAGTTACATAGACTTCTATACGGATGGTTCCAAACTTAACGACCAGGTGGGGTGTACTCTAAAGATCGAGAACTGGTCATATCGAAAAGCTTGCTCGACCACTGCAGTGTGTATCAAACAGCGATCCTTGCAATTAAGGAAGTGATAGAATGGCTAAGATATAATGCCAATCGTCGTTGGCATAAATATCTTCTCAGACAGCCAGGCAGCCATTAAATACCTGGAGAACGTATTTCTGAACACAAACACCGTCTTCGACTGTCGCATATCTTTCAATGAGATGGCTAAACAGTTCAAAATTCACCTGTTCTGGCCGGAACAGAGATATCCCAGGGAATTCTAAAGCAGAGACAAGGAACTGCCTTACATATTCCAGGGATACTGGAATCTGTGGGTATGCCTCTAGCGACGTAGCTAGAACCGAAGTCTCAGTCATTGTGTCCGTCATGACAGGTCACTGTGTAATCGGAAAACATGCCGACAAACTGAAGGTTGCTAGCAACTACTTTTGCAGAAGCTGTGAGGACACACACATCTGTGTGTGTGTCCCTAACTAGCAGTTAGAAGGAGTTACACTTTAGGTTCTCATTTTTTTGAAAAACTGTCTGACTTAGTGGATGTGAACATTCGAAAGTTACTGGGCTTTTTAAGGGAATCTGGATGGTTCAACGGCAGGAACTAGAAGGCTTCTTCCTTCTTCTGTTCCTGTGGTATCACAAAGGACGAAAAGGTGAGTCTGATGGCATACTGCCACTTAAACCTAACCTAACCTACTCTTATTTTATGAAACATATGAACATATGAAAACGAACTTACATTATTAATATTTCACATTTAATAATTATCTTATCACCATATTATATTAAGTAGCAGCTTTAGTGTTGTACATTAGAAAGAAATGATTGAGAAATTAAAATTGCTTCAACTAAACTGTTGAATAAGAAAACTGGAACATAAAAATTCTAATAAATGTAATTTATCTTTATATACACCATATATATCTCCTGTGATTGACATACTTTTGCTGAATGTTAAGAACATATAAACAAAATTTGTGCCAACAATTGAAGCAACCATAGTAATAAATGGGTCAATATAGGTCAATGGACAAATGGAGTCCTTGACCATTTTCGGCAACTCAGCAGTAATGGAAGTGCATTTGTAGTACATACCTAGAGTCAATACGTACACGTACACTGAAAATGGGCAGAGTGATCCCGCTACTGAAGCCTGGTAAAGACCCGAGTTTGGGGGAGTCGTACAGACCGATCTCCCTTCTCTCACCAGTGGCTAAGACGCTCCTCCCGAGCCTCGTAGGAGAATTTCCATTCGCCGAGCATCAACACGGATTTCGGAGACTGCACAGCACAACAACAGCTTTGCATGCCATCACCACACACATTTGCCGTGGCTTCAATCAACCCAGGCCATGTGATAGGACGGTCCTCGTGGCATTGGACCTATCGAAGGCATTCGACAGGTCAGCCATGCCAAATTATTTGAGGACATCGCCAACACGTCCCTCCAGCCAGGCCTTAAACGTTGGGTCGCGAATTATCTGTGTGGCCGCCAGTCATTTGTGGAATTTAGGGATAAGAAGTCAAAACACCGTAGAGTGAAACAGGGAGTTCCCCAAGGCGGGGTGATATCTCCGGCTCTGTTTAACCTCTACCTATCCTCCATCCCACCTCCTCCAGACGGCATAGAGATCGTATCATATGCGGACGACTGTACGATCTTGGCATCAGGCCCCCCACCCATTGATGACATCTGCGATAGGTTGAACGTCTACCTCAACGAGCTTGCCTCATATTTCGCTGCAAGAAATCTGAAGATATCCGCCACCAAATCTTCAGCCACACTGTTCACTACAAATACGCGTGAGGTGAATTCTGAGCTGACTGTGATGGTCGATGGAGAATTGATTCCGACCATCAAGTGTCCCAAAAACTTGGCGTCACATTTGACAGCTCCTACACTTTCTCCCCACATGCCACAGCAATCTGCGATAAAGTCAAAAGTAGAAACAAGGTCCTCAAGTCACACGCTGGCAGCACTTGGGGTGCAGACAAAGAAACCTTGTTGACCACGTACAAAGCAATTGGCCGGTCTGTGGCAAGTTATGCAGCGCCAGTGTGGTCACGTCAGCTTTGTGACACGCAGTGGAATAATATTCAGATCTGTCAGAATGCCGCCCTCCGAACTGCGACGGGCTGCCTCCTTAGTTCTCATGTGGACCACCTCCACCAGGAGACAAAGATCCTACCAGTGCGAAGACATAACTACATGCTGTCTAAGCAATACCTTTTGGGCTGTTATCGCAGAAATCATCCAAATCATCATCTTGTGGATAGATACCCACCGCCCAGAAGCCTTAAGGTAGATCTACATGATCTAGAGCGTGAGGTCCAGCGCTACAAGAGAGAACCTCTAGATCAAGCGGCATATCAAGCGGGTCTGAACAACATTCATGCAGACACGGTAGCAGACGCGTTAACTGGCTACCGGGTGAATGTAGTCCTTGGAGAACGACCGCCACCCATTGCACCCGAAGAAATCGACCTCCCCCGGCAAACCAGAGTGATTCTGGCTCAATTACGTTCCGGCAGATGCAGCCGCCTCAATTCCCACAGAGCTAGGATTGATGCCGACGTGCAAGATGTATGTCCCGGCTGTAACCAGGGACCGCACGATACACGTCACCTGTTTAACTGCCCGGCCAGACCCACTCGACTCAGACCCAGATCCCTGTGGACGCACCCCATCTTAGTCGCGGAGTTCCTGGGTCTTGACACTCAACAGAATCAAGCAGACGAAAGATAGTACACAATAAACTGCTACAACAACAACAACAACAACAACATACCTAGAGTCAATCAACTTAGTTTAAATCTGCATGCGTCTGCATAACTGCATTTAGTTGTTGAATTTGCCTTTACTTATTTTGATACAACTTTCGTATTAATAAGCATTTATCTTAGCCAATTACTAATTGCAAGAGTATATAAGCGCAAACAAACAAAAGGCCACTTGCCCATTTTTTTAAATGGGAGAAAAATTTCGGAAACTCAGGTAAGGAAATTGTGATAGTTTTGACGCATCGTTTAAACTAACAACCACTACCCCTTCTTGAATTGAATTGAGTTTTGTTTCTATGTTCTTAACAGCAAGGTAAAGGATTTATTAACCTACAATTTAAAATAAAAAATCCTTAGTAGAAAGGAAAATATCTTTCACTAAAGTAAATGTTGTTTAAATGTTGGAAAATTCAATGTTGGAAATATTTAAATAATGTTTTCTTATCTTACGCTCCGTGCGCAGTTTTTATGCTACTCTTCCTATCGGGTGGGGAAAGCACATCAGATATGACGGGTACGGCAGAAATAAAATATACTAAAAACTCAGCACAAGCAGGAGGTGTCCCGCTTGCAAAGATACTAATACGATGAGCCAAAGGATGCGCTCGCAGATCTTCAGAAGGTTTAGCATAAAAAAGATGCATAGAGGGTCGCTGGCAGCCCCAGCACTAGCTGCCGATGCGATGGCCCATTTCGTCATCCATGTAAACGATTACAGAAACATCAACAAGAAAATATGAAACTGATAACCCACCGATTTAAGTGATAAACGATGATCGAAATCTCCAAGGTTCTTTTTTTATGGTCATGAAATCCACCGAATAAATGGGGTCAGTCTTTCATTGCCACGAAGGCAAGACGAGCTCTTCTATCATACCCCTATCTTCACTCATAATGGCAAGACGAAATTCCGCAAGATATCTTTTGCACAATGCTATGAGCCAACTGAACCCGATGACGACAAAACAAAGGATAAATTTTATTCCCAACTCGAGTCTGTGACACACTCTCTACCAAAGGGAGACATTAATCTACAATCAATAATGGGAATGCGAGAACTAGGCGATACCAGGAGTGACAATGGCGACAGATTGATAGTGACTTTTGGTCTACGCTCAGCCGTCGTGAATAGCACTCAAACAAAAAGCACAAAGATGGACTTATTCCACCTAAAATACCCCGAAACCGCACAGGAATACAATATCCAATGCTTGGGTATTTATTGGATAAATACCAAAAAAGACTTTTTTTATATTTTTTAAATTTTTGATGATTCCGATCGCCCGATCTCCCGATATAGGGTATTAAGGCCATTTATTACCCGATTTCAACGAAAAAATGGCACCGTGAGCTCTGGTAGACCCCTACCCATTCCCGTCAAATGTGGTCCAGATCGGATCATACAACCAGAGAAAAGTTGATACCAAATGTGCTCATTTCAGTACCATACGGTCCGATCTGGACGATAAGCAACAGAAAGAGAAAGAGGTCTATCAAAACTCACTGCTTCAAATTTGATCAAAATCCATCCGATTTTGCTCCTTTTATAGAGTCAATACTCTATACACGGAAATCGGTCTATATGGCAGCTATATCCAAATATGGATCGATCTGGACCACATTTGACGGAAATGGGTAATAGTCTACCAGAGCTCACGGTGCCAATTCTTATTAAAATTGGTAACTCAAGATATCTGCAAAATCATAAATACCCAGCATTTGGGTATACATGAGTAAATACCCGGGTATTTGCCTAATTTACCGGTTATTTACCCAATTTACCGGGTAAATACCCTTTAGGTATTTACCCATCGCCCATTTCTATGTATGGAGACAGCCACCTCTATTATAAGCGTTGCAAGACGATCTCAAAAATGATGGATAAGCAACTAAATTATAGAGGAAATAAAACACCGGAAACGTCTACGCAGCGCTCTGCTTCGGTCAAAAACAAGTGTAACAAAAACCACAGCCAGGACGAATTTAGGCGCCTTCGCAAAACGCCTTGTTCGCAAAGATAAGCGAATATATTTTAATTTAATTATGAAAACGCAAAAAACGAATAAATTAAATATTTGTTTATATAAAGAGAAACCACATTGAATATACTCCTAAGGGCATTAAACTGTGATTGGTACAACCAGGCAGCAATCCCTGGGCAGAGCTAAGGACAACAACAGGGAGCACTCAACAAAGTTTGGAGATGCAGTGACTTATGTGACTCTCGTATAAGACAAAAGTCAGAATCTTCAACTGCAGTGTGAAATCTATTATATGCCTGTACAACTTGGGACTTGACACAAGGGACTAATCGCAAAATCCACGTTTTTGAAAATCGCAGCCCATGACAAATACTTCGAATTTTCTGACCAAACCGTATTTCAAATGAGGAATTGCAAATAAGAACAAACACCACCCCTGTCCATATTGCAATCCGGAAAAGAAAATGGACTTGGTTGGGTCATATCCTACAACGATCGCACGATGATACAGCGAGAAATGTCTTAGACTGGAACCCGCAAGCACAACGATGGAGGAGACACCCCAGAGACACATGGATCCGCTTTAGCAAAAAAAAAGAGAGTTGAAATCAACCCATATAAAGTGGAATCAAGCCAATGTCTGACCAACGATAGAGTTAGATGGAGAAAGCTTGTTGATGCATTTCTTTTTTGTAATCTATATAAAGTATTCCAATTGCAAATAAAAGACTTATATAAAGTCGGACCACGATTATCCGGGAATCGATTATTCGGGAACTTCCATTATCCGGGATAGACAAGATATTTTTGAATTTTTGTCATTGGTTCGATTATCCGTAATAACCTCCATTATCCGGGAGTATAAACACACTTTGCCATTTTGTTTGAATAACAAATTAAAAATAAATCGAAGATGGAAAATATATCTGTTTGTGGATATCAAAATTTAAAAGCCAGATGAACTAAAGTGGACTTTTAAAAACGGCTGGTTGCAAAAGTTTAAAAAGCGACAGAAATTCACAAGCATAAGGCTGAAGGAGAAAAAGCCTCACTTGACTTTGTAGTTGTCAAAAAGTTTGTCGAAAATTTATTTCATTGGAAAAACTAGGTTGAAAATAAGTTGCGGATATTAATCCGCCCCATGCCACTGTGCACATACGTCTAAGAAAAACTAAGCAATAAGACAAATTTATAATGGACATCAAACCATTTTGAAGTGTTTGCAATAAAGCAGTTTGTTATGCCGAGATAGAGGAGTAATAGATGGGCAAAGAAGAGGCTAACTGCCGTATTGTGTGCTAATGCTGTTGGAACTGTCAAGTGCAAGGCGTACATTTTTCGATTGGACGAACGATTTTACCATAGAGGATCGCTCAGGTGTAATAATGCTTCCCAATTTGCCTTTTTGTCCGATGGTGAAATGACATATGCCACAGATAAGACTCAGAAGGAAAATAGTTCAGATGGAACTGAAATTTAAAGCAATTTAACTATCTTTAAAAGAAGCAATGCACGTTAACACAAAATTGATTTGACTTCTTGGAGAGTCCTGGTTTCTCTGGCATATCAGACCAAGGCAAATGTTATTAAAAATATGTGTAAAAACTGTAAAAAATGATTACTCTATTATCCAAGAAAATCGATTTTCCGTAATGCCTCCGGTCCCGATCATCCCGAATAGTCAATGTCCGACTGCATATGTATATTCATTAGGGGGATGACTTTTTTCCATAAAAATTATTTCCTGTTACACGAATGAATGAAATTTTGCCTATCAACGTTTATTTCATTTAAATATTTGAAAAGGACACGCACAAACCACTGAGAAATTATATATTTTTGTAAAAAAAATATTTTTTTCAAAAAATACAATTCCAAAACGGAAATATGTGCCAAATCTTATACAGTGTTCAGACCATAGCTTTTTTGACCAAATGACTCGATTTTTCTTTACAATTTATAAGGGCAAAACGACCCGTTTGCCACTGTCAAGAGTCATTCAAAGCATGTGAGCCCAAAAAAATGCCTAAGTTGTGCTAAATAAACATGGCTGTGTTTAAAACAATGTCAAAAAATAAAAAATTTATTGTAATTGTTCCCAAAAAAAAAATTATATTTTGTAGATAAAGCAAGAACAAAAAAAATCTTAAAAATAGTGCATATTAACATTTATGTTGGAAGAACTCACGAAAAACCACATAATTTATGAACAAAAAGAGAAATTGATCGTAAAAATCAGTTTACACACTTCGTTTCTATTAACAATCTAGTGAATGTAATTATGTTTGGAAAAACCGTTGACGACTTTTTTTTATAATTCTCAGATTTAACAAAAAAAAAAATGGAGAAACAAAAGGTTATGTTCTTTTAATAATTGTGATAGGAAACAAATAAGCTCTCATAAATATACGCTGAATTACCTTTTGGTTTTTTATTAAAAAAATGGAAAAGGAAAGTGTATTTTTTAATGATGTCTATTTTTTCGTTGGCTACCTATTGGAGACAATTTTGCAACAGAGACACACAGACACCACATTAATTTGAAAGTTTTGAAAAATTAGCTTACTCAGGTATATAGTCACCACAAAATAAGATGCGCCCATTTATAAATACCTATTAGTAATGTATTGAAAAATACGTAGTATTGTGTCATGTCATTCAAGAAGAGCTCATTTAGCACGAGAAAACCTGGACAAAAAATCTAGTCCAGTTTCAAGCACCAACAAGAAGATGCAACATGGCAATTGTTGATAGACCAGTAAGTGAATGAAGTCGCATGCCCCTGAAAAACTACGTCATCGGACGCTTCAACTTTCGTAAGTTTACTACCAAAGAACGGAGAGAGAGGATCGATCTAATAGCTAAAGGTTAAGTATCTATGGATGAGAACATTGAACTTACCGCATATATCTGATCAAAAGATTTGCGCAAATGTAACAAAACTTCTGAAAGAAAACGAGCGCTACAGAAATAAAGGAATTGAAGGAATTGTTTGACATAGCCAAGGTAAAAGACTAATGAATGTGCAGAGAAGATGATGACTTCTGCAAACTACAAGTTGAGAACAAAGGCCACTTTGGCCATTCCAGCGGCAAACCTGCGGTGCCAATACCACCCACCCATCCAAACGCAAGAGGGCAAGGCAGTGACTGTTTCCACATTTACCAAATCAGCGCTAATAACCAATGTTAGGTATAAGCCCAATACAAACCGGTGTTCCGATTGAAGGTCTTTCACCTATAAATGGAGAATTTGCTAACCGATTTTGCTGCAATTAAATAGGGTGAGCTGCTGAAATTAAACTCCTTTAGATTCTCCCCATATATGGTGCAGATCGGATTTTAATATTATTATACTTTAATTGGCTTTAGAGGTGTCTCCCACCACTTGATATTTCCATCGGGCTTTGGATCGTCCCCCTTACCGTGTACCACCGTGTTTGCCTTCAAAAAAGACTTCTTTGCTGGAGCTTCTTCATCCATTCTGACAACATGACCTAGCCAACGCAGCTGTTGTATTTGAATATAGCTGCCATTTATATCGAACTCTCGATTTATGGTATTGCAACCATATACGACCCATTTATTACCCGATTTTCCTGAAATTTTTTACAGTAAATTGAGGCGAGTTTTGTATAGATCGCACCATGTTGCGATATACACGCACAGTTGTGGCACTTGTATGACTTTTGGAAAGTTTTGTACAGGTCGGACCATGTTTTGATATACACTGCACAGTGGTGGCACTTTTGTGGTTGCATTGATACATTGATATTTCGGCCTGAAATTTTTAGTATTAATTCGTGCCAGGGACAGAATTTAGAATATACAAAATAGTGTTGATCCTCTCACTATAACCCCCGAAAATCGGAGCTGAATATATAATTTTTTCTCCGATAGCCATCTAAGTGATAACAAAATCCACAGTCTTGCTTCGATTTAAAAAAAAATTGCGCATACTATACCGTCATTATTTTTATCAAATGTGCTTGATTTCGAACAATCGGACAAATCAAACAAATATGAGCACCGAATTCACAATTTTACTCCGATTTCAAAGAAATTTTGCTCAGACTATACTGTCGTCATCTTCTTTAAGTGTGCTTATTTTGGACTAAATATATGAGCACAGAAGTCTGGGAGCTCTGTCAACCACAGATAATTGAAATGTATGTTTAAACGTTATTTTATTAGCCAGTTTTAGGCATTCAGTGCTTTTCAGTTCCCGAATTTGTTGAGACAAGTAATTCCTTTCTTCAACTTTCTTGAAACTTCAGATGTCTCTTTTTTAAACTGAAAGCGAATAGGTCGGCAATATCCGGTTGATGACGGGCGAGAATTTTTACAAATTACTTGAGATTCTTTTAGTTCTGTTGTTGTAGGATGTAACAAACATGCTACTTTACTCCAAGGTGGAGGAATCAACTTTTTGCTTATACTCGTTATGTCCAGTGCTCCCATCGAAACCCCATATTCCTATTAAAACAAGATTGTTATCGCTATCAGTACACATATTTTTCACATTCTCTACTTGAAGATCTAAAACGCGAGAAGCCGTATGATTTAATAACCTTTGAAGCTTAACTTCAGCTACAGATTCATCTACTATAATTGATTGTTTATCAGGGTAACCGTTTTTTTTATCTTTTAACAATATTTCGTACGAACGAAACAAATCAACATATACTAATTTTTTGTAAGATTTATTTCCCTGGTAAGCGACAGAACTTCAGCAACACTAATTTCAGGTCCATTAAATGCATCTTATCTATTTTTGATAATTGGGATATTCTGCGCAACTTCGTGCGTTTTGATGATCTCTATAAATCATTCAACGGGCGGCCACGTTTTTTCCCGCAAGTTTTTGGTTCCTCGGATGGTAAAGATTGTAATGAATGATTTATAGAGACACTTTGCTTTTCATTGAATCAACTGGAATACTTCAATGCAACAGCAGAAAATTTTCGATAAAGTTTCAAAAACTTTAAAGTTTTTTGCATATATAATTCACACGATTGAACAGTTCTGAAAACACAGCGTATTTGCTATCTGTCTTTAGTTCAGAAACAATATAATTTAATACTCTTTAAACTTCAATCGATGTGAATTTTTTCTGGAACACCAAACATCTAGAATATATTGCTGTGAAAATACGTATTCACCTATGGAACCTATATGAAATGGTTTAGGATAAAATATAATTATTATTATGATTCAATTGATATATACCATTCATCTGCAAGTTTCTGCTGCTGAAATGTTGTAATCTGGAGATCTCAGCCGACATTTCGGTGTATAGTCAGTAACCCGGCGGGGACAAGGTACTAGAAATGATGCCACACGCTTATCTGCAAACTTCTGCATATTACATCTGTTCAGGTGCTTTCTTGAGACCTTTACCGATGTTTTGATGAATAGTTTGTCATGGGACGTGGGCACACAAGGAACTTTATCTTTATATTTAACCCATAGAACTTTTACTTTATATGCTTTATACCCAAAATAAACATGAATGTTAACTTAGTGTAAATGATGCCACATATTGGTCTGCAGCCGACATTTTGGTGTAGAGTTTGTCAGTGGCCTCGCCGGGTAAAGGTACTAAACCTCTAAATCGATATTGGGAAATTCTAAATTTATATCGAAAAATTGTCGAACTTTAAACGTTCATTTAATGTGATCTACATGATCGATTCATTTAAAGCTTCTCATGACTTATCTTATAATGTAGCTATCCTGAATACTAAACATTAATTTGGAACCTTTTTTACATACATCAACAATTTTGATATATTTTTTTTTTTGCTTTTCGAAACGCATATTTTATTAGACAAACGTTCCAAATTTTCTAGTTTCTTCAAAAACTATATTATTTTTTGGGTTGATGGGTTGGCGGTGTCAACAAAAACTTACAAAAACAATATTCGTTAAACTTTGTGAATCTTCTTATGGACTAACTTTAGCGGCAAAGATAAATGATGCCAGTTTCCATTTCGTTCCAAGTTACATTAATTGCTCGAACTTGTCACATGACTATGAAAATCTTGAAACTTTAATCGATAACTCGTGTTTCGAACGCACAGATGTTTGATGGAGCTACGTTAAGGGATGTTCCTTTGATATCAAATGACCGTAAGTCAAAAGCCAAAAATATTGTCACTAAAGGTAGAAAGCTATTGCAATTTTTGGATAAGATCGGTGATATTATTCTGAATGGGCGCATGCCGGAGATTCTGAGGGTGAGTACACATTTGGCGGGGTCATGGGAAGCTCATTTATTGATTATTGTATTTGTTCGCTCGGCTTATTGATTACTTTCGGATTTTCGGGTTCCTAGTAAACCATATTCCGACCACATGCCAATGGTTGTGCCTCAATAACTACCTTGGATATCTTAAAAGTATTAGTGGGTACAGAATGGCTCTTGATAATCTTTCCGGCATTGACTAATTGCAATCTAATTTGGTAAACATTTGTATACATGAAATTCGTTCAGCCGTCGGTAATATTGCGGCAAAAAAAAAACGCGTTCAACCGGTTAACAATTGATACGATTCACAATGCGAGAATTACCGTAGACATATGTTAGAAAAGTATTTGGGAATGGGTAATTACCTTAGCGGTACAGATTTTTACAATCATTTCAAATCCCTTTTAGCTTGCAATATTTCTTGGACAATAACGAATTTTATTGATCCACTTCTAGACTCTCCTTTCGAGATGAGAGAAACGGTTTCTGTACTGAAGAGCAAATAAGGCTCCAGATCTGGACAGGATTTCCTGAAAGAAATCCTATCACTATTCAATGTAATTTTCTTACGCGAGGATATCCCGGATTCCTTTAGACGCTCGGTTATAATTCCTTTATTCAAAAAGGGGGACATAAACATGGTTTCAAATTATAGAGGTTTATCGCTCCTCGACGCTATGTACAAAATGTTTACAGGCCTTAATCTCAACAGATTTTTCTTCGGCCTTTGATATGATACCGAGAAATTCTCTTTTCTATAAACTGTGTTGTGTGGGGCTGTGGAGGAAAGTAATTTAGGCACTGCAGATGTTGTTTTCGAATACTAGCAGACAGCTTTGGTATGATAGCACTTTTTCCGACCATTACGAGATGACTCAAGGGGTCAAGCAGAGTTGCCTGCTTAGTCCAACATTGTTCTCGCTTTATTTAAATGACTTGCATGATCACCTCCGGGGTGGTATTGCTGTTGCTGGGTCTGAAGTTAAAGTTTAATTATATGCTGATGCCATTGTATCATTGACAGGCTTTCCAACGATGTTACAACCAGTGGTGTCTTAAAATTAGCTTGGGGAAATCGAAGATAATGGTATTAGGAAATTGCACAGGGATCAGAAGTGACATTTCTTGGAGTAATGGTAACAGTCACATAGAAATAGTGAATGAATATAGGTACTTAGGTGTCACAAAATTCTACTTGGCTGGCTTACATCCATAATCCAGGAATAAATTTTTCGAATAAATTAAAGATCTTTCATACAGCAGCAAAAGCAATAATGTTTTATGCTGCACGGGTCTGGGAATTTCTCAGGTTCGAGGAGGTTGAGAACTTACTACGATATTTTATAAAGAGGATGTTGTATCTTCCCAAGAACACACCCAATTACAAGAGGCAATTTTCGATATTTTCACAATTTTGGACTAAGTCCCCTGAGAGACATGTATCAAGAAAAATGTGAATACGATGCCAGAAATTCGATTTTTCATGACATGTACCCTACATTGCAATAAGTAAGTAAGTCCATACTTCTGCGACAACAACTCAGCACATCTTGTAAGTGGTCGGCTGTATTTAAACTCTCGCCATTTTTATAGAAACAATGATACAAAATGTACTATGTGTTATTATAACGAAATGGAAAATATCCTACATTTATTTGGCAATGTCCCATTTACTCCAACTACTTCATAAATTACTTTGGCAAAACTTTACATTTGAAGAGTTTAAGGATATATAAAATGTTGCAGATTATATAAACTTGTATAAATATTTATTTATAAAAACAAAATCAAATGTATAAATAATTTACTCATATTTAATGTAATTTATTTACTTATATTTCTCTCAAACTAGTTTTCCGATTTCAAGAGGTGTCGGTCAATTGGTTTTAAGTAAGCAACTACAACTGTTATATATTCCAAGAAAATTAATTTTTGCCAATTTATACGAAGAGCTATCTATGCAAATTTTGCCCTTGAACATTCCACTAAGGAACAGGGGCAAACTTCTCACATATTAATGAGTGCATTCCGATTCAAGTTTTAGCTCATCCTTTTTATAGCCGAATACGAACGGCGTGCCGCAGTGTGACACCTTTTTGGAGAGAAGCTCTACATGGCATAGTACCTCACAAATGTTGCCCGCACTAGGAGGGGAAAACCACTACTGAAAATGTTTTCTGATGGTCTCGCCAGGATTCGAACCCAGGCGTTCAACGTCATAACCGGACATGCTAACCTATACGCTACGGTGGCCTCCAAAAGCTATCTATATTCTGCCTAAATGATGTACTTACTTGAACTTTATTAAAATCGATCGAAAATTCGTTTTTGATGGAACATACATATATCTGTTTTGTGCTACTTTTTATTTTGGTTATTTCATTTTGTCGTTGGATTTTTTGTCCAGCTGAAAACCAATAGGGTTTGTTTTTGTTTCAATTTGGAATAGAAGCAAAATAAAAACCCTTTTTTAAAAAGTTTTAGGCAAAAAGTAATTGCTATTAATGCATTGGGCAGGCTATGAATATAGCTTATCAAGCTTCGACATCAGTCCATTTTGGCATTATGAGTGTTCCAATGCGTGTGTTGCTGATGCTGGATGTTCTTTTTGAGTTAGCCATATTGGCGGTTGGTGGTTTAACTTTCTTGGTGCGTTCGAAGAAAAATGCCCTGATATGAATCAATGTTCGTCTCAAAAAGGCATGCTTCTACCATTGCACAGCTAACTAATTAGTGAGTAAGTGGAAGCATGTAATCTTTTTGGGGCAAAATGGTGAAATGATGAAGCTTGGTTAGCAACCACCTTTTGCCTACAATTTTTTAAAATAAAGTTTTTTATTTTGCTTTATATTCTATTCTAATAAATAGCAACAAAAACAAACCCTATTGGTTTCAGCTGGTCAAAAAATCCAACGGAAAAGATGTGCGGTAAAAACTGCATCCAACCATTGCCGTATATGCTTATAATTTGCATTATGTGTTTGTAAGTCCTAAAATATTCCTAATTTTTGAAGATGAAATAAGAAAAGGCGGTGGATCCAAAAATCAGAAATACGAAGAACGCACGTTATTGCTGTTGTAAACTTTATGCTTTGCCTTGAAAAATTTATTTGATTTGTTTTATGTCCTCTTCAAAAATGATAATCTTCAAAAAGAAAATTATTTTCAAATATTCTCAAAAATCTTCTTGTAAAAAGGTTTTTCTTGGAAGAAAATTCAAAAGGTAATGTTTTAACATTTTTCAAAACATATTTCAATGAGGCATTACGGTCAAAGACTACAGAACTAATGAATTTCTACGAGAATCAACGCTGCTTTCCATTGGCTGATAGGTTTCGACCCGTAATCCCTACGATTTAGAGCGCACAACAAGCCGATTACTGGCTTAGGTATATGTCCATAGTCCATGGGACAGATTAACCCAATCACTATGAACTCCGTACCAATCCCCTTAAATACTGTATTGTGAATTATGGAAAGCCCTAAAATATTCCTAATTTATTGAAGATAAAATAAGAAAAGGCGGTGGAACCAAAAATCAGAAATACGAAGAGATTTCTAGGTGTCACAATGCGGCACGCCGTTCGTATTCGGCTATAAAAAGGATGTCCCTTATCATTGAGCTAAAACTTGAATCGGACTGCACTCATCGATATGTGAGAAGTTTGCTCCTGTTCCTTAGTGGAATGTTCATGGGCAAAATTTGCATAGATAGCTCTTCTTATAAATTGGCCAAAATTATTTTTTTTTGTTGAAATATATACCAATTATAGTTGCTTATTTAAAATCAATTGACCGACACCTCTTGAATTCATAAAACTAGTTTGAGAGAAATAAAAATAAATAAATTACATTATTAAAATGGCTAGAGTTTAAATACAGCAGACCACCTCTAGCCTTCATTACCAAACTTACAAGATGTGCCGAGTTGTTGTTGCAGAAGTATGGACTTACTTTCTTATTGCAATGTAGGGTACATGTCATGAAAGGTCGAATTTCTGGCATCGTATTCACATTTTTCTTGATACATGTCTCTCAGGGAACTTAGTCCAAAATTGTGAAAATATCGAAAATTGCCTGCCCAAATTTCGAACTCTAAAGTACCTTCAAAGTCAGAAAACGACCTGTTGTATTGCCTCTTCTGCCAACATTCGGAGGAGTGTACTAAAAGGTAGATTTAAAATCCTTCTTATATAACTAAAAGGCAGGTTTAAGGTCTCTTAATAAAGTGGCGGTAGGCTAGTCTAAAGATGAAGCATGTGTGTTCTTGGGAAGATACAACATCTTCTTTATAAAATATCGTAGTAAGTTCTCAACCTCCTCGAACCTGAGAAATCCCCAGACCTGTGCAGCGTAAAACATTATTGCTTTTGCTGCTGCATGAAAGGTCTTTAATTTATTCGAAAAATTTATTCATGGATTATGGATGTAAGCCAGCCAAGTAGAATTTTTCGTGTTTATAACCGAAGAAAGTTTATCTAGAATATAGATTGTAAGTCAAAGTGACACATAAGTACCTACATTCATTCACTATTGCTATGTGACTGTTACAATAACTTCAAGAAATATCACTTCTGATCCCTGTGCAATTTCTTAATACCATTATCTTCGATTTCTCCAAGCTAATTTTAAGACACCACTGGTTGCAGTAGCTATATAGCGCATAGATCATATCCTGTAACATCGTTGGTAAGCCTGCCAATAATACAATGGCATTAGCATATAATTAAATTTTAACTTCAGACCCAGCAACAGCAATACCAACCGGGAGGTGATCATGCAAGTCATTTAAATAAAGCGAAAACAATGTTGGACTAAGCAAGCAACTCTGCTTGACACCATGAGTCACCTCGTAATGGTCGGAAAAAGTGCTATCATACCAGAGCTGTTTGCTATTATTCGAAAACAACATCTGCAGTACCAAAATTACTTTCCTCCACAGCCCCACACAACATAGTTTATAGAAAAGGGAATTTCTCGGTATCATATCTATTGTTAGTTTAGAGAGATTTTATTAAAGACTAAAATGTACAAATGAAAAATGTATGTATGCAGGCAAGAAAATATTTTAACTACATACATAACAATCAGAGTATACTATGTTAATACTAATATTTCTAATAGTAAATACAGTACAATTATAGCAGAGTACTTCGTATATTTCAACACCTCCCCTCGAAGTACGGCGACTATGCGACTTCAGCAACACCTAGTTCTTGAATGTGTTGTTTGTGTTTTGTAAATCGAAGTCCTTTTGTAAGTACATCAGCCGCCATGTCTTCTGATCTTCGATATTCCAATTTGATTTCATTCCCTTGTATTGTTTCTTGTATAAATTGGTACCGAACGTCGATATGTTTTGTTCGTGAGTGGTGGCCAATACTTTGAATTAGTTTTTGAGCACTTTGACTATCATTGAAGATATGTATTGGTGTTTTTGTTGCTCCTACTTCTTCGAAAAAACGCTTTAAATACAATGCTTCTTTAACAGCGTCTGTTATCGCAAGAAGTTCAGCCTCAGTACTAGAAAGAGCCACTGATCTCTGCTTACGAGCTTCCCATGTAATTGCTGCCCCAGACATTATAAATGAAAACCCAGAATACGATCGTCTATCTGTTGAATTTGATCCCCAATCAGCATCTACTACCCCATACAGTGGGACGTTGCTTTTCTTGTATTGAAGGCATTGATTGATTGTTCCTTTTAAGTATCGCAAAATTCTTTTAGCCGCTTGCCAGTGTTCAGCATTATAATTTGAATTAAATTGACTCAAGAAATTCACTGGATATGCTATATCTGGCCTTGTATTAACCGCCAAATACATAAGTGCACCTATTAAACGTTGATATGGGTACTTCTGCATAACTGGATCTGGTTTTGAAGGTTTCTCCAATTTAATTTGTAACTCCATTGGTGTCGTAGTCGGTTTACAATTTTGCATATCAAAACGTTTCAGAACTGATTCAATGTACTCCTTTTGATTTATCGTTATTTTTCCTTGTTTCATATCTTGCTTGAACTCAATTCCAATGTATTTGCTAACCTTTCCAAGGTCTTTCATTTCAAACGTTTCTGCCAACGACTTCTTTATTTGATTCAACAGTTTTTTTTTCATTCGTTGCTATAAGCAGATCATCCACGTAAACTGTTACCATAATGCTTTTATTTCTGCTTAGAAACAAACATGGATCTAACTTCGATGGTTCCAGTCCCATTTCCTTTAGCTTTTGACTAAGCTTCTGATATCATTTCAGACCTGACTGGCGCAACCCATAAAGAGCCTTTTCGAGTTTACATACTGGGTTTCGACATTTTTGTAAACTTTTCATCCATTTTGTCGCTATTTCTTTAGCCAATTTGCTTTTTCGTTCACATGTCCCAACAATCTCACCATTTATCAAATTTTGCAGAACGTCTTCTAGATAATCAGGAATTTCCATGTATACGTCTTCATCCAGATTTCCATTCAAATACGCAGTAACGAAATCCATCTGATGAATTTCAAAATCTTTCTCGACTGCCAAAGCTGCCACCATACGAATAGTGCTAGATCTTACTACTGGAGAATACGTGTCGGGAGCAGCCCCTGGCCGTTGGGAGCAGCCTTTTGCAACTAGGCGTGCCTTCCATTTGTTGTTTGCTTTGGTTCGAAGCACAAATCTATTACCAATAATATTTTTCCTTGAGGTCTTTCCGTTATTTTCCAAGTTCCGTTCAAAATTTGGGCAACATATTCGACCTCAATAGCTATTTGCAAATTCGCACCATCTTCGGAATTCATAGCTTCATCACATGTGACTGGGTCATCTGTAAAAGCAACATTGCTGTGTTCACAATCCATGAGCAAATCCGCTTCCTCATTATCATCCACAGACTCCTCTGGTTCATTATTAGGAACAATTTCAGTACTCATTTTTGATAACTTCCGTGGTCGGCCTCGCCCGCCAGTTCTAAGAATCCGTTTTCTTCCACTATTACTTTTTTGTTGTTGTGGTAAAACATTTTGATTACCTTGCGACCGTAGGTTTATTTCCTTTTGCACATCTTCTACTTGCTCGTCTTCTGGCGTGTCGCTTTCAGCTTGCGGATCCAAATTGATCTCAATATAGTTTTCTAAACTTTTTCCGTAAAATTCATTTATGAATTTGACATCCCTGCTGACTATTATATTTTTCTTCCGCGATGACCAAAAACGGTAAGCCTTTGATACTTCTGAGTATCCCACTAATATACATTCTTCCGAGCGAGAATCAAATTTTCCATTTGACTTGTCTTTTATCAATACATAGGCTCGGATTCCAAACGGTCTTAAATGCTTTATTGATGGTGTTTTTCCTGTCCAAACTTTTATAGGCAATTGTCCGTTGAAAGATCTAGTTGGACATCTATTCCGCAAGTAACATGCCGTATTAATAGCTTCGGCCCAAAAAGATTCCGGAACACCAGCCTGCTTCATCATACACCGAGCCATTTCAATAAGAGTTCTGTTCTTCCTTTCTGCAATCCCGTTTTGCTGGGGTATATGAGGGGCTGTTAATCTTCTTTTTATGCCAGCTTGTTCCAAATACTTGTTAAAGTCCTTGTTGATATACTCTGTTCCATTATCTGACTGTGGATGTTTGATTTTCGTACCCGTGAGAAGCTCAGCTGAATTCTTATACTTCTTAAATGCGTCAAAAACTTCGGATTTCTTTTTGAGAAAATTAACCTCGCAATATCTTGAATAGTGATCAATAAATGTGACGAAATACCTTGAATTGGAATGTCAATTTACTTTCATAGGACCACAAACATCACTGTGGACCACCTCCAACATTTCACTAGTGCGATTTTCACGTCCACTTTCAAAACGTTCTCGTGTTTGCTTTTCACTCAAACATACCTTACACTGTGACAACTGATGACCTCGACGAATGTTAATTCCATGTGCACCTTTTTTACCCGCAAGTAGTTTCAGATCACTTTCATTCAGATGACCTAGTCTTTGGTGCCACGTATCCATGTCGTTTGGCTTCACTACCGCTGAGTTTGCCACATCTGATGTTTGCTTCAAGAAATAAAGATTACCTCTTCGTTCAGCTTTGCACATTACTTTATTTTCTTTCAGGATAAGAGCATGATCTTTGTTAAATTTTACCTTATAGCCCTTGTCTGCCAGCTTCGAAATAGACAATAAATTCGTTCGCAAGTCCTTGACGTACATTACATCTATTACAATAAAGCTTTCCTCTTGTCTATCACCAACAACTTTAATTCTAACGTCACCCACGGCTGTTATCTTGCTCATTTCACCATTGGCTAAGCACAAATTCTTATCAATTTTTTTCATTGTTGTGAATCCTTCTTTATTCGATGACATGTGGGAGGTACACCCACTATCCAAACACCACTCATGCGAAATGTCAAGACAGTTAAACAGCGAATCGAAGCAATTGAACATCGAATTTTCTTGACTTCCTTCTTGAACCAAATTGGCATTCTGCTTTGACCGACAATTCCGGGCGTAATGCCCGAATTTTCCGCATTTGAAACAGCCTTCCTTTTGCTTACCTCTATCTGTCCTATTTTCTGTTGACCGGTTTGAGAATTTTGAACTGACCCCATTTCTTTTTCTCTTTGCGTACAACGCGTTTTGATCGTCTCTCTCCACTTTTGCACGACGAGACTGGTCTTCCTCCAAAATTTTTACCCTTAGAACTTCTGGTTTCGGAAGTTCGTCCTTGGTCTCCAGGGCACAACGGAATGTCTCAAACGAGTCAGGCAAACTATATAACAGCAATATAGCAAGAAGATCGTCTCCTATGGCAACATTTATTTCCTTCAGCTTGCTTACGGCGTCGAAAAAATCATTTATATGGTCTCGAACATTGTCACCATCCTTCATACGGGCTAGAGCAACCCGTTTCAACAATGTAGCCTTCCTTGCTGGACCTTTTGATTGAAATGTGTCTTCTAATTTCAGCCATATTTCTCTCGATGTTGAACATTCGGCAATCAACCCCAATTCTGAAGGCGTAATCGACAAAAGTAAATCCGCACATGCCTTCTGGTCCATTTTTCTCCAATTCGCGGCTGTATCCCCATCTGGACACAATGTTGAACCGTCCACATACGACCACAAATCATTTTTAATCAAAATTGCTCTCATTTGCAACTTCCATGTGTCGTAATTTGATGAGTTCAACGGATCAATTCGCATAACATTTCCCGACATGTCCAATTCTTTATATTTTCACTATTTGCAGCTCCAAAAAATTATTTTCTTTTTTCCTTTTCAAACACAGTTAGGAGCTGGGCCCATAATCTATTGTTAGTTTAGAGAGATTTTATTAAAGACTAAAATGTACAAATGAAAAATGTATGTATGCAGGCAAGAAAATATTTTAACTACATACATAACAATCAGAGTATACTATGTTAATACTAATATTTCTAATAGTAAATACAGTAAAATTATAGCAGAGTACTTCGTATATTTCAACAATATCAAAGGCCGAAGAAAAATCGGCCTTAATCAAACATTAATTCTGTTGAGAATAAGCCCTGTAAACATTTTGTACATAGCGTCGAGGAACGATAAACCTCTATAATTCGAAACCATGTTTATGTCCCCCTTTTTGAATAAGGGAATTATAACCGAGTGTCTAAAGGACTCCGGGATATCCTCGCGTAAGAAAATTACATTGAATAGTGATAGAATTTCTTTCAGAAAACCAGCAAGGGCAAACTGATAGAACTCATAGCTAATCCTGTCCAGATCTGGAGCCTTATTTGCCCTTCAGAACAGAAACCAGTTCACTTATCTCGAAAGGAGAGTATAGAAGTGGGTCAATAAAATTCGTTATTTTCCAAGAAATAGGGCAAGATAAAAGGTATTTGAAATTATTGTAAAAATTGAATTATTGAAATTATTGTAGGTTCTTCTGTCGATCTGGGTGTTGTACCTACGACATCGATTAGGACTTTCTAACATACGAATCGTACCAATTGTTAACCGGTTGAACGCGTTTTTTGCTACTATATTACCGACGGCTGATTGAATTTTAGGTATACAAATGTTTACCTGCCCTCCTAATGATGGCGGATTTTATTATGCCATGCATAGATGTCATATGAAAACTTTTCCCTAAAGAGCTGTCGCACTGTTGCTCGCCGTTCTGACTCGGCTATAAACAATAGGTCCCCTATCGTTGAGCATAAACTCGAATCGGACAGCACTAATTTGTGTGTCAGAACTTTGTCTCTGTCGCTGAGGGTGATGAGTCTTTATGTCACCTTCATCCACGGATGTCGAGGGGTCTAATACTATTTCGAAAAATCTATCTGCTCCAAATTACCGCGAATTCGGGCAAAAAATACGATTTTTTTTTGAGCTTTTTTAGGACACTCTTATCGGGATTCAGTTTGTAAAGTGTCTATATCAAGGCATGCGCAATCTTCGAACTATGCCTATTATTTTTAAAGCATACTTTCAGCAAACAGACGAACGGACATGATTGGATCTCTTATGAGTTTTGCATACGATATGTAAACTTTTGAAGGGTTGCAAATGTATTATTATTTTAAGTGCAACTTGCAATGGAATGATAAAACGAATATGCCCAACACTTCGGTGGTGGAAAAAAAATGAGAACGCATTTTTTGCTTATGAAACATTTGGTGGGTTTTGGAACGACTTTTTTTCATTTTGGTTGGAAATAATATTCATGAGGTGCAACACTGATTATAGATGCTTAATGTTTCCAGTTTGTCTAAGAAAAATGTTGTGGAAAAAAATATCTAAGTAAAATCTTTTGAAATCATAAAACTAGTTTGAGAGCAAATTAATATGAGCCCAAAAGAAAAATTTCGTGAAAATACAGAAATTAAATCGCCGAAGCTATTACTATTAAACGTAAATATTCGTAAAGACAAGTAGGTTTTGAAGGATTTGAAAGATTGAGATCGGTCTATAAATAGTGTGTTGACAGCAGTACAAAACTTAGGTCCGAATTTATGACCAATAGCGACAACAAATTTCAAAAAAATTACGGCATCTTAACTTATTTCACAGTAAAAGAAGAATTTTGGAAATTTTTCGATTTTAAAAAAATCTGGGTCAGATTCCCGATAAAGAAAACCGGGAAAAGAACTTGCCAAATGCGATCCATATTGGGGGGAGTTATTTGCGACTTAATTGTAGACGTTTCCCTTCACGTTGGTCAAATTTTCACCATTTCGTACTATTTGGTACCTTTTAGTACCTTAATAAACGAATACCACCAATTCCTGTCTTATCTCGCGCCTACGACCCAATAGCAACATTCGGCCAGCAGTAATCAGCCGGTCAATCAGGGGTCTATTTTATATATAGAGATACTTCTTATTTTGAAACTGATTTATTTAAAATCAAATTTTTAAATTTGTGTTTAAATATGTCACCAACATGTTTTATATCAAGACTTACCATCATACGCATTTTAAAATTCTTTGAGCCTGGCCCCTCTCGAGCCAGGCCTGTGTATAAAAAAGAGTCCCGCACTGATTTTGTTACAGACGTTTCCAGATCAACTTTATACGATTCTCCTAATTTTTCGATTAGACTCACCCGAACATAGTCGCTGTAAGTAAAAATTTAGAAACAATGATGTTATTGCAGCTTTGCGTCATTTATCACAAGTTTCGGGGATTTATTTATTTGTTATATTATTTTATTTATTAATAACTAGCTGCACCGGATCCGCTCCGCTATCCTTTGAATATTTATTTTCGTGAATATTTAGTGAATACCATGCAACCATGTTCAGAAACATGTTCTCCAGGCATTTAATGGCTGCCTGAAGATATATTTATGCCAATCGTCGTTATGATATTAGATGTTGTCATCCCCAGTGCGGCTGTGATGCACAAAGCAGCCATACTTTGGATACGGTTAAGTATTGAGCAGTAGGTGCACTTTTAAAGTGCTGTCCACCAGACCACAACACCATATACCATTATACGTCTGACAACTGCAGTACGTTCCCAATGCATGACGCGCGGTCTAACCCTCCAACTTTTGCCAATGGCTCTTTTGTAGGTGTATAGGGCAAGAGATGCCATTCTTGCTCTTTCTAAAATGTTGGATTTGAAGTGCAAAATTCTGTCCAGCAAAACACCCAGGTATTTTGAGCTTTCTGTCAATGGAACAATTTCTCCTCCCAATGAGACATGTGCCACGCTGAAAGAGCTACTTCTGTCTTGCACGGATTTATATCTACATCACTTTCGGTAGCCCCCTTCGCTGTTGCACGTAAAGCATCCTGAAGTATATCCCTTAGAGTGCTGGGAAACTTTTCCCTAACCGCAATTGCCACGACAGCAGCCAAGAATATGTTGTTAATGGCTATATTTCCAAGTAGAAGAGACAGTACACCTCCTTTAGGTGTTCCTCTGCTGACCCATCTTTTCAGATCCACAGTTCCCAAGCCTGCCGTAATGCATCTTTTAGGAAGTAATTTATTAATAGACTTTCTTACGGTAGAGTTGATGCCTAGAAATTTTATTTCCTCCATTATTGACGTCGGTTTTACATTATTGAAAGCATCTTCAATGTCAATAAATGCTACCACTGTATACACAAATGCATGCCGGTGACAACCTCTTCTGACGCCACGATTTCCCGAAAAATGTGTATCACTGAGTCGTTCTAGTGTTTCCTCACTGGACATTATCTATACATTTTCTGACTTCTAACTAAGACCCACCGTAATAGGTCTCGAGGACGGAATCTTCTTTAGCCTAGAACCCTCAGATGTATTCTCCACGGAGCTACAGAATTCGACCCACAGTTTTCTGCAGTCCTTCCTTATTTTACCAGCGACTTAAGGTTTGAAGGCGGCATCTCTGAATCGTGTTCCATATAGCAGGAAGCAAGACGGTAATGAGACTTATTTATTTCAAGGCTGGCTACTGCTGAATCTTCAGTGCTTAGCCGGAAGACCAAAAAACATTTAGACTAATCTTTGCAAGAATACAGGCTCTGTGTCTCCAATCCGCGCAACCTTGAGTAGTTAAAATCCCGAAAGGCTTAGTCCACGAACCATTTCTCCACGCACCCATGGTTCCTGGATAAGAACCACGTCTAATCCCCCTGCCATCAGGAGGACCTTTAGTACCGCCGAAGCGGCCTTACAATGGTGGGGATTTATCTGCAGACACCGGACCATAGTCAGCATTCAGAACTTCCACCACTGTTTTGTTAGCCTAGTCTTCTGACTCCGCCAGCAGTTGATCCTCACAAGATTCATTAGATCTTGTCATGATGAGCTTCCGTGCGGGCACACAACGATACATTTCAATTGAGCGTTGATTGCCGAAGGCAATTAGTCTGTATCGGCCCCGATACCAGCCTGCATCGTCACAAACTCGAGAAGATCCAGGAAATTCCGCAAGAACATCGGAGTATACTGATGACAGTCCATTGACTATCCCACTCCGATTATTCCAAGGTATGCAGCCCTGTTCTTCTCGATTGTCGACAACTGTCATCATCAAACTGTCCCTAGCGACATTAGCAAAGGTTCTTGGACCCATTTTACTATTGTTCGCCCTAGTTCTTTTAGACATAGGGTGCCCTCCAGATGGCCGCAGCCTTTTAGCTGACTACGGTGCAGTTTCCGAATCTAGACGTGCAGTTTTTGGGGTAGCCTGTACAGCGAATCCACGAGCCCAATTTAGGGAGTATCTCTCCCTATTAGTGAGAGTCTTAGGATCATTCGCACCGAACCTAAGACCGATGCGCATTCTATTATTCCAACCTCTAAAAGTGTGTGTTGTTTTGTCGGCTAGTGGAGCCTAGAGCTGCCGATCCACCAGTCAAGGTTTCAGTAGCAGACAACATGCTACGGCTTGATACCACCACCGCAGCTCGTGGGTCTTTGGAGTCCATTCAAAGCCTAATCACGGGCTCTATATCTGCTGATTCACTGGAAATAGACGCAGATCATTAACCGCCTTATGGACACCACTACAGTCACTCTAGCTATCCTTGAGTGACTTAAAGACCTGTAACGAGTTACAAAATATTTTTGCTGAGCGAAAACAAAACGTTCCCTCCACTCAACGGTTCAAACAAGTTCTTCGTTTCCCCTTACTCCGCTATGACCCGACAGGTCCACAGTGTCGTCTAGCTTTGATCCATCTACATAGCATGCCAATATCTCAGTTACGTCAATCCAAGACTGTATCTCTGGCAGCAGTGTCTCGCACACGACCTCAAGTGTTATCTCAGGTATCCGACCGGAAACCCCTTCTAACCCATTCGGGTTTCCTATCGTCCCCTCGATTACACCACAATGGTATGACCAGCTCCTATCCTTTATCTTTCTCCCATCGCCTTAAGTCTCATAGCCGCAGTGGCTGCCTCACACTCAACCTGTATGTCCATGGGTCGGCAGTGCTCCAGTCAACGTGGTCCTCGTCGCTTTGCCTATATTAAAACAACATGTTCTGTGGACCTGTTGTATTATCCTTACGTTGCAATTTTTCGCCATCGCTGTCCACCAAACTATTAAGGCGTTAGTAAGCATTGCTCTGATCACGCTTCTCCAGAGTCAGTGGATTGTCCTCGGACTCAAACCCCATTTCGAGCCTATAGCCCATCTACATAGTGCCCAACATCTGTGAGTCTTCTCAGTACGTTCCTGAACGTGACACTTCCAATTCAGTTTCTTATCCAAGATCACACCTAAGTAATTGACCTTATCAGATATCGAAATCATTTTATGCGTCATATCGACCCACCATTGTCTTCCTCGTGAACAGGCATATTTCGTTCATCTCTGGGTTAACATTAAGACCCCAGGTTCTAGCCCACTCCATCCATATGCCATCTGCAAGACTCTTTCTGCCCATCTATATAGCTGATTCGGACCATTAACTCTTAGAAGTAACATCTTCCGTATGGCAGACGGGTTCAAATCCCTCCTCAGTCACATCCGTAATAAGTAATTTATTGTGGTCACCCTAGGAGTGCCGATAAAATGCCCCACAGGCGTGCCCTCCCACTTTCTCCTTTTATTTATGTCATGAGACCCACAATTTATCCACCTGTTCATTTGCATATAGTTTATCCAGTCTCTAAGGACCAGGTCCAACTGGTACTGGTCTGAGGATTGGATCAGTGTGTCAGTCCGCATATTGTTAAAAGCCTCTTCGATGTCAATGCATACCACCAATGTGTTCTTCTGGTAACAGGGTAGTCTCCACCGATCTTTCCTTGACGTAGGCATGCTGTTCGTATTTGAGCAGTTTGCTGGATATTCTACTCTTTACCATGGTATCCACAATACGGTCCATGGTTTTGAGTAGAAATGACTTTAGGCTTATAGGTCTGTAGGCCTTACCTCCTGCCGGGCTTTCGGGGTATATGCAAGTCCTACACACGCTGTAAAAGTAGCGGCCAGATGGGGCGCCAGATAGTCGGCATCCCATTGTAGTAACGCCGAAATATTCCATCAGGTCCGGGTGACTTTGGTTGAAGCTCCTGAAGGCTTCCTTGACCATAAAATCCGTTATGATAAGCCTTCGATCAACGTCATTATTCCAAGATTCCGGTGTCTCCGAGATTCTCGTCATATCCTGTGTATAATGCGTTTTCATCAAAAGCCTCAACATGTCCTCCGTTGTTTCTGCTCTCACTCCCTTGACGTCTACTAACGTTTCAGTTTGGACATGGGTTTTTGAGAGAAACTTTTTTATCCTGGCGGCGTCATTAACGCTTTCAACCTGTTCGCAGAATAGCTTCCGAGAGGAACGTTTTCCGCTCTGGCAATCTTATTGTACTCCGTGAGCCGTGTACAATAAAGTCTGCGGACGCAATCATTCCCAATGTTGCGAATCGCTCCGGTCATCTAGGGGTTTTCTTGGGCTGATTTCCGTTCACGAAGAGGAAAACTGTTTGCTAAAGACTCCACTATTGCAGTCGTTATCCTGCTGAAATTGTCGTCAATGTCTTCTATGCTTGGACAATCTAAATTATCTTGCTCAAATCTTCTTGTGATTAGTCTTCCGAATTTTGTCCGGTTGGTTTTCAACTTATTACAGATGCTTATCGAATTCGGCGCTGGCGAAATAAAAAACAATTTATTTTTTATTTGCGTTTGCATGGTAGATAAACCAAAAAATCAAGATTACATTGGTGCCTCAGCGCCAGATAGCTTAATGCTGACAAAAATAATTTTATATTTTCAGTAATCCAGCGGATTTAATGGCTTATGAACAAATAAAACGCTCTTCCCGCTAAATGTTTTGTATTTTAATGTTGACCAACACTAACACTAAAACCCATGCAAAAAAATCAAACATCAACAAAACAAAAAAATTTGGTATTTTAATTAGAAACTAGAATAAGGTAAGTACTAAGATTCCTTTTTTCGGTTGGTGATACTCTTTTTATTCGCCACAACATACGTTAAGTACTAACATTTCCGTTCACGAAGAGGAAAACTGTTTGCTAAAAACCCCACTATTGCAGTCGTTATCCTGCTGACATTGTCGTCAATGTCTTCTATGCTTGGACAATCTAAATTATCTTGCTCAAATCTTCTTGAGATTAGTCTTCCGAATTTTGTCCGGTTGGTTTTTAACTTATGACAGATGATTATCGAATTCGGCGCTGGCGAAATAAAAAACAGTTTATTTTTTATTTGCGTTTGCATGGTAGATAAACCAAAAAATCAAGATTACATTGGTGCGCCAGCGCCAGATTGCTTAATGCTGACAAAAAAATTTTATATTTTCAGTAATCCAGCGGATTCAATGGTTTATGAACAAATAAAACGCTCTTCCCGCTAAATGTTTTGTATATTAATGTTGACCAACACTAACACTAAAACCCATGCAAAAAAATCAAACATCAACAAAACAAAAAAATTTGGTATTTTAATTAGAAACTAGAATAAGGTATGTAAGTACTCAGATTCCTTTTTTCGGTTGGTGATACTCTTTTTATTCGCCACAACATACGTTAAGTACAAACATGTGATTTCATTATGCTTTTCATTCACAATCCAACTTTATTGCAAGCATTATACGAATAAACAGCCCCTAAATAGATCAATTTGTAAACCAATCAGTTTGAAAGAAATAAAGGAACGGAAGAAATGATTCTTCAGCGAGTTTATTTTCACCACTACCTGTCATTTTTTATGCCACATGACTCCCCTATCTCGACCTAAAGAAATACAGAATTTATGTTCCTTTCTCCATTCGTTATCTCATGTTAAACAATTAACTAAACTTCACATGAACCATGATATAAACGTCTTTAAGCCTGCTCTCACTTTCACTTATCCATTTATTTGATTGATGCTAATGGATTGGGATTGGATGTGAAGAAATTATAGGAACGTAAAATGTTTCTGCTTTGCGTTGCTTGGCTTTGGTTTGGTTGACTTTGCTCTGTGTTGCTTTTCGTTGATTCGTTTTGCTTTGTTGCGTTGTTGGATTCGTATTAATTTGTTTCTTGCTTTGTTTTGATAGGTTATGTTATGTTTTGTGCAATCCAAAGAATTGTGGAACTCATCCACAACTTCTGGAAAAAGACGTAAAAGAAGCACTTATTCATCATTTCTAAGAGATCCTTTCATTTTGCGAAGTTATAGAGAATGGAATAAAATTAAAAGGATTCGGGCGTGGATACAAAATTTGGCTTCAATTTCAAGACCAAGAGAGGAGAAACGCTCCATTAAATTACCCTTAATAGAATACCCTGCCGCCCCGTCATGGCATCCTATGACCATACCATTACTTTGAAAAACCGCCAAACTAGCATATACGTCAACCAAGATAATATGGACTCAAGTGACAGATCTTTGAAAGCAGAGTATGAATCTAACAATAATATTAAAGGCCACGAACATACAAACCGACCGGAACACTATGAGAATTAATTGAAAGGAGTTGGATAGTAAAGTTCGAATCTGATACACGATTTTGGGGATAAGGCAACAAAACACCCATGCGGACTTGTTGGCAAATCAGAACAATGTAGAACTCAAATGAAGCGATTTCAGATTAGAGTACGAAACCAACATTTGGTGTTTGGGGTACTTTTCAGGAAGGTGAGAACAATTAAAATAATTCTGATTCGAGAAGGACCACCCAGCAAACAATTTTTCCTGTCGTGGAAGCAATACGAAAATATTCTAGCATACTAATGCGCATTTTAATGTAAAGTAATATTCTTTAAAATTTTTGCAGAAAAAAATGGTTTTAACATACTTTTGTGCAGTAATCTATTACATAGGGTACGCATGAAACATGGCTTCAAAGTATGGTAAAGACTTATTTGTTTAGCATCCATATTGCTTCTGATCAGCAGTTGTGTATTTTAATAAAGTTTTAAGCTCATTTAACGAAGATCAAGTTTAGCAAGAAATTCGTCCTTTAGGAAAGCTGAAAATTGGCACGATCTTTATCCGCGTGCTTTACAGAAAGTTTAGTATATTCAGTTGAATTTGTTGTTTGTTGCAGTATTCTTAAAAGATTTTGGACTAAATTCAAATTTAAATACTTTTATTTTATTTCATTTATTATTTTAATTAATTACTATAAAACTCCCATCCCATGGCAGCCGGTTGTACGTACCGGATTGACCCGATGGAATATTCATCGGCAAGGGCTGCCGCCTCAGTGTACGTGTTCGTCTTTTTTCGTCATGGGAGAGGCACATCCCGGAGTGCCTTCTCCGTATGCTTTTGGTCCGTGCCGGGATTGAAAAGAACCCCGGACCCTGGTTCTGTTCCGTTTGCCAGAACCGCCTTCATCATCGGTCAGTGTCGGTGAGGTGTAACAGGTGCTTGGAGTGGGTACATTTCCGTTCTTGCTCTGGCCTAACTTCGCTACGGGAGTATAGTCATACTGGCTATGTCGCTAGGTGCTGTGCGAACACAGCCAGCAGTGGGTCACAAGCGTCGCCGTCGTCGCCTTCGGCGTCCTCGTCGTCGGACTATGTGACCCCCCCGACCTCTCCCGTACGGCAATTTATGCAAAGACAGCACCCTAGCCCTACTATTGCCAGGCCAGTGTCGGGAAATGTATCGTTCCTGCAGTTAAACTGCAATGGACTGCGAGGCAAGATTGATGAGATTGTGGATTTTATGAGTCGGAAGAGCATATCGGTCGCAGCGATCCAGGAGACAAAGCTGACTAACACCTGCAGCTTGCACAGTTGTCACGGCTACAATGTGCTACGTAAGGATCGCTCAAGGAATGGAGGTGGGGGATTGGCCTTCGTTATACACCATTCCGTGCAGTATAGACCTATCTCGCCTGCGCTTGACGCTAGTGACCCATACATGGAATGTATGGGGGTAGCAGTCAAGTCTGGTACTGCCGAGATAGAGATATACAACGTGTATATACCGCCGGTTGGCAGCTGTGTCCCGATTAATGGCCAGGCCTACAGCCCCGACATAAGTGGGTTGCTATCTGGCCATAGTCGTCTGGTTCTGGGGGATTTCAATGCACATCACTCGTCATGGCATTCTCCCCTAGGCAACGACCAGCGTGGCATAGCTTTGGCAGAGCAGATAGATAGCTCCACGTTTTGCACGGTGAATGAGGATGCCCCCACTAGGATTACGAGGAGGTGCAGCAGCTCGCCAGACATCTCAATCGCATCCCCTGATCTCCTGAGTGACGTATCCTGGCAAGCCGTCATCTCTTTGGGGTCAGACCACCTCCCCATAATCCTCACCATCGACCGACCACCCGACTTCATAACCTCTGAGCGCCGAACGTTCATCAACTATAAGAAGGCCAATTGGACTGGCTTCAGAGAGTATACCAATCGCCGCTTCAATGAACTGCCACCCCCCTCTGATGTGCTTGTGGCCGAGAGGAAATTCCGAGACATCATCAACGCAGCAGCCGCTCGCTTTATACCAGCCGGTCGAATACCGCAAGTGCGACCCAATTTCCCGGCGCAAGCAGTGGTACTCGCAGACGAGCGTGATGGGATTCGTGCTATGGACCCCGCTAACCCCAGAATCAGCGAGCTGAATCTGGAAATAAACAGGGTAGTCAACGAACATAAGCGGAATTTGTGGCTGGAACACTTGGAGCAATGTAACTTAGGCACCGGTGCAGGCAAATTGTGGGCCACTGTTAAGTCTCTCTCGAACCCCGGTAGACGGGACGACAGGACCTCAGTCACTTTTGGCGAGTTAACCGTGACTGATCCGAAGAGATGCGCCAGGTTGTTCAACCGTCAATTTATCGTGCATCCCGAGAGAGACAGGGCAAGGAGGAGAGCCATTCGCCGTATTCGTGGTCTCCGAGCCGATGAACAGCCATCACAATTTACCGTGGGCGAAGTTACAAATGTCATCCGTGGCGCCAAATCTTCCAAGGCGTTGGGCCCCGACGGAATCTCTACATTGATGCTGAAGAATCTGGATTTACCTGGAGTTGAGTACCTTACCACTGTCCTTAACCTGTCATTGAACACTCTTATAGTTCCCGATGTCTGGAAAATGGGCAGAGTGATCCCGCTACTGAAGCCTGGTAAAGACCCGAGTTTGGGGGAGTCGTACAGACCGATCTCCCTTCTCTCACCAGTGGCTAAGACGCTTGAGGCATTACTCCTCCCGAGCCTCGTAGGAGAATTTCCATTCGCCGAGCATCAACACGGATTTCGGAGACTGCACAGCACAACAACAGCTTTGCATGCCATCACCACACACATTTGCCGTGGCTTCAATCAACCCAGGCCATGTGATAGGACGGTCCTCGTGGCATTGGACCTATCGAAGGCATTCGACACGGTCAGCCATGCCAAATTATTTGAGGACATCGCCAACACGTCCCTCCAGCCAGGCCTTAAACGTTGGGTCGCGAATTATCTGTGTGGCCGCCAGTCATTTGTGGAATTTAGGGATAAGAAGTCAAAACACCGTAGAGTGAAACAGGGAGTTCCCCAAGGCGGGGTGATATCTCCGGCTCTGTTTAACCTCTACCTTTCCTCCATCCCACCTCCTCCAGACGGCATAGAGATCGTATCATATGCGGACGACTGTACGATCTTGGCATCAGGCCCCCCACCCATTGATGACATCTGCGATAGGCTGAACGTCTACCTCAACGAGCTTGCCTCATATTTCGCTGCAAGAAATCTGAAGATATCCGCCACCAAATCTTCAGCCACACTGTTCACTACAAATACGCGTGAGGTGAATTCTGAGCTGACTGTGATGGTCGATGGAGAATTGATTCCGACCATCAAGTGTCCCAAAATACTTGGCGTCACATTTGACAGCTCCTACACCTTCTCCCCACATGCCACAGCAATCTGCAATAAAGTCAAAAGTAGAAACAAGGTCCTCAAGTCACTCGCCGGCAGCACTTGGGGTGCAGACAAAGAAACCTTGTTGACCACGTACAAAGCAATTGGCCGGTCTGTGGTAAGTTATGCAGCGCCAGTGTGGTCACGTCAGCTTTGTGACACGCAGTGGAATAATATTCAGATCTGTCAGAATGCCGCCCTCCGAACTGCGACGGGCTGCCTCCTTAGTTCTCATGTGGACCACCTCCACCAGGAGACAAAGATCCTACCAGTGCGAAGACATAACTACATGCTGTCTAAGCAATACCTTTTGGGCTGTTATCGCAGAAATCATCCAAATCATCATCTTGTGGATAGATACCCACCGCCCAGAAGCCTTAAGGTAGATCTACATGATCTAGAGCGTGAGGTCCAGCGCTACAAGAGAGAACCTCTAGATCAAGCGGCATATCAAGCGGGTCTGAACAACATTCATGCAGACACGGTAGCAGACGCGTTAACTGGCTACCGGGTGAATGTAGTCCTTGGAGAACGACCGCCACCCATTGCACCCGAAGAAATCGACCTCCCCCGGCAAACCAGAGTGATTCTGGCTCAATTACGTTCCGGCAGATGCAGCCGCCTCAATTCCCACAGAGCTAGGATTGATGCCGACGTGCAAGATGTATGTCCCGACTGTAACCAGGGACCGCACGATACACGTCACCTGTTTAACTGCCCGGCCAGACCCACTCGACTCAGACCCAGATCCCTGTGGACGCACCCCATCTTAGTCGCGGAGTTCCTGGGTCTTGACACTCAACAGAATCAAGCAGACGAAAGATAGTACACAATAAACTGCTACAACAACAACAACAACTATAAAACGCCATCTGAGTCTGAGCTTTGTATGTTAAGGACAATTTTTTTAAATTACACACAGCAAATAAAAACAAAATAATAAAAAAAAGTAAAAATGCGTTAGGTTCAGCCGGGCTGCACTTTGGATACCCGCCACCTCGGGTAAATATGTAAACCACCTTTCGTCAAAATCCGGTGCAAAAGGCATACCTTATGCCCAATAGCAGCTATATCGAAATATTTTCCGATTTGGACCATATACTAATAAGTACAAGTCATTGTTCAATTGTGTATAAAACAATTAAAAACAAATCGATCTGAACCATATACGACACAGATGTCGAAAAGCCTAACATAAGTCGCAGTGTCAAATTTCAGTGAAATCGGATTATAAATGCGCCTTTCGTACGCCAGCTATATTTAATATGTCGAGGGGCTTAACCTAACTCACTGTCCCAAATTTCGGCGACATCGGAAAATAAATGCACCGTTTAGGGCCCAAAAACTTAAATCGGGAGATCTGTCTATATGGCAGCTATATCCAAATCTGGACCGATCTGAACCAAATTGAAGAAGGATTTTGAAGGTCCTAACACAACTCACTGTCCCACATTTCGGCGACATCGGACTATAAATGCGCCTTTTATGGGCCCAAAACCTTAAATCAAGAGATCGGTCTATATGGCAGCCAAATTAAAAAAAAAAAATTCGAAGGGCATAACACAACCCTCTGTCCCAAATTTCGGCGACATTGGACAATAAATACACCTTTTATTGGCGCAAGACCTTAAATCGATAGATCGGTCTATATGGCAGCTATATCCAAATCTGGACCGATCTATGCCAAATTAAAAAAAAAATGTCGAAGGGCATAACACAACCCTCTGTCCCAAATTTCGGCGACATTGGACAATAAATACACCTTTTATTGGCGCAAGACCTTAAATCGAGAGATCGGTCTATATGGCAGCTATATCCAAATCTGGACCGATCTGAGCCAAATTAAAGAAGGGTGTTGAAGGGCCTAACATAACCGACTGTCCCAAATTTTGGCAAAATCGGTCAATAAATACGCCTATTATTGGCGCAAGATTTTAAATCGAGAGATCGGTCTATAGGGCAGCTATATCCAAATCTGGACCGTTCTGAGCCAAATAAAAGACGGATATCGGAGGGCCTAACACAACTCACTGTCCCAAATTTCACCAAACTCGGATAATAAATGTGGGTTTTATGGGCCTAAGACCCTAAATCGGCGCCTTAGACCCTAAATCGGCGGATCGGTCTATATGACAGCTACATCAAAATCTGGACCGATCTGCGCCAAATTGAAGAAGGATATCGGAGGGCCTAACACAACTAACTGTCCCGAATTTCAGCAAAATCGGATAATAAATATGGCTTTCATGGGCCTAAGACCCTAAATCGGCGGATCGATCTATGTGGGGGCTATATGAAGATATAGTCTGATATAGCCCATCTTCGAACTTTACCTGGCTAGATCGTCTTAGATTTTTACGCTGATCAGGAATATATATACGGAAATGGATATATCGGAAATGGATATATCGATGTGTTGCAAACGGAATGAAAAAATGAATATACCCCCATCCTTCAGTGGTGGGTATAAAAACATTTATTTTTTGGGGCATTAGTCGCAGAAAACTGGGTATTCATTGACAACATTCCTTGCACGAAAAATGTAAATTAAATTTGTGCTGCTAATGTTCCATTTTTGATGTTAAACAAAAAGCACATTTTAGATCTTTAAACAATCGCATTTAAGTGGGACATCGCCCACAAAAATCATGCATGCCGGAAGCAACTGTGTATGCTAATGTCACGATAGTTTTAACTTACACTATTGCATCCAGGGGTGTAATATTTTCTGCTGGGCAATGGCCCTGGGAGCCGGCTTCATAATATTTAAAGCGAAATTTTTTAAAGCAACTTTATGGTTTAGCGAAACATACCAGCTATCAATTTTATAAATACAAATTGAATTAATTTCTTTGTTATAAAGGTTTATTCGAAATAGAACTGGGATCATTAAAGTTGTTCGATTTTCTACCACTACTGTGGTACAGGGTATCATAACTGCGCATTTATTTGCAACGCTAAGAATTGGAAGAGATATATGCATAGTTAAGTATATCGATAGGTTTAGGATCACTTCCTGATTCGAAATACAGATGTCCGCCTGGCTGTCTGATTATCTCTCCATGTATTCTTGTTATTAAGGTACAGGTCCTATTCCTTGTCCGATTGGCGTATAACTTTGCTCATGTCAGTTCCTCCGGCCCAAAGAACGAACGCTACTGACTTTGCAAGATTTCGGTTCAGATTCAGATATAGCTCCCATATGTATCTTTCATCCTATGTGTCCAGTAATGACTGTAGTTGCCGAATTTTTTATTCGATCTTTGCAATCATATAGAACAAGAGGTTCTCTTTGATATTCCAACGTGTGTGAAAAATTTCAAACAAATTTTTTATTCGATCTTTGCAATCATATAGAACAAGAGGTTCTCTTTGATATTCCAACGTGTGTGAAAAATTTCAACAAAATCTGTTTAGATCTAGATATAGCTCCCATATTTTTCATCCGATATGATCTTCAATGGCTCCGATCTTTGCAAAATTTGGCACGAGGGGGTTTTGTTGGAAGTCTAAAAGGGGGTGCAACTTTTCATCAAAATCTGTGTAGATTTGGATATTTCTTCTGTATATATTTAAATCTGATAAGCCCTTGTTTTTCTGTTCTCTCGATAAACTTTCTTGAGTTCATAAAAAGCTTATTTTTGTTCCGTTGTTTTTTTTTAAATTTGTTTTTTCATTTTAGAGCTGTAACTTATATTAGATTTGTTAACACTCGAACCAATTTTAGTTCAAATCAGTCAATATTAAAGTGTAGCTGTAATATACGAGATCTGATCTAAAACTATGGCGAACTTTAAACATTTCTAAAAAATAGTTTATTAATTCAGAAATATCTATTTTGATTCAATGAATGTCGTTTTTGAATGTTACGGATATTTCTTTATAAAGGGTGATTTTTTTGAGGTTAGGATTTTCATGCATTAGTATTTGACAGATCACGTGGGATTTCAGACATGGTGTCAAAGAGAAAGATGCTCAGTATGCTTTGACATTTCATCATGAATAGACTTACTAACGAGCAACGCTTGCAAATCATTGAATTTTATTACCAAAATCAGTGTTCGGTTCGAAATGTGTTCAAATTTTGACAAATTTTGTTCAGCGATGAGGCTCATTTCTGGTTGAATGGCTACGTAAATAAGCAAAATTGCCGCATTTGGAGTGAAGAGCAACCAGAAGCCGTTCAAGAACTGCCCATGCATCCCGAAAAATGCACTGTTTGGTGTGGTTTGTACGCTGGTGGAATCATTGGACCGTATTTTTTCAAAGATGCTGTTGGACGCAACGTTACGGTGAATGAACACATTTCGAACCGAACACTGATTTTGGTAATAAAATTCAATGATTTGCAAGCGTTGCTCGTTAGTAAGTCTATTCATGATGAAATGTCAAAGCATACTGAGCATCTTTCTCTTTGACACCATGTCTGAAATCCCACGTGATCTGTCAAATACTAATGCATGAAAATCCTAACCTCAAAAAAATCACCCTTTAGTAACTAAATTTGTCAATGAATGAATCGGTATTGTTCAAAAAGTATAACAGTTCATTTTTCATGAATATCCAATTTGGACCACCGATAACCGTTGCTTTTGTCCAAGGTAGCTTCACCTCATAACATAGTCAATATTGGAATTAATACTGTTTTTTTTTTTTTTGTTTTTCTCAAGCTCCTATAAATCGACCTCTATCATCAGAAATTAACTTTAAAAGAAAGCCAAAAGTGTTTTAATTTATTAAGCTCTTCACACTTTGTGGTTTAAAACTTTAAAAAAGTTTGTGGCAGTGCCTGTTTATTTAAAAACGGAGATATAATTGTTCGTATAAAATGCCATTGAACGAATTTGTAAACATAGCAACAAAATAAACCAATTGAGAAGTCATTAAATAGCTAAAATACCACAAGTGATCTAGAGCCAAAGAAAAAGATCAGAGAAGCTTTTAGCTGCGAAGTGTTAACATAAAATAATTAATTCTACCAATAATTACAACCATAAGTCCTCCAAACGTTTCACATGTGTTTAAGCCATCAGCAGTTAACATTAACATTTGAATCTAAAAGTGCACTACAAAAAACATAAAAGCATCTTATCTAGACACAAACAACTAACTTTCTGATCTGTTCAAAACCAAATTGTTCTGTAAAAAAAAAACTGGAGGAACCAACGGTTGCTTGCTGGTTTTGCTATGCCACCGATCACGCTAAGTGTGTCGAACTAGTCGCTAGAACTGCAGACAACTTACGCGAGGATAATAGCCTTCGCTGATGCTGTAACGACTGTAACGACCCCTCACCTGTAACGACTGTACCCCCAAACAGCTACAGGTTACTGCACCCAAAAAGACCGTGTTTGCGGCTAGGTTCGCGGCTGAAACAACTGTTGGAGATGTCTCTTTTTATATCAAATCTACAATAAATTGCGAAAGTCGATTTAAATATCTTTTAATTTCAATACCCGGACAGACGAAGCAAACTATCATTTAGAATTATTGTTCCCGAGAAAATTTTTGACACCGTAGTAAATTCAAATTTTTGGCCACATAAAGCACTTATTAAAAAATACATCTATAACGATATTCCCCGTAATGATGTTGCTATTTTGCCACATACCTTGAATAATTTTCCAAAAAACTAGAAACTTCTTTTAATATATATCAAAACGTTAGAGGCATAAATACTAAATTATCTACTCTTTTTTCATATAGCTTTGATTTTCACATTATTGCTTCACAATAAGGTTTACGGTATGGAGATCTTTTGTTCAAAGTAGATTTTCGGGACAACAATACTGAGAAAACTGGCGGTGGTGTGCTGATTGCAGTATACGCCAGATTACATCCGAGCAGATAACAATTGCATGCATGTCTGGTATTGAAATTTTGGTTGTTAAAATTCTTTTGAAGAATGTATCATTATTTGTCTCTTGTTCTTACATTCCACCTTCATTCGACATTGAGACTTATTGGAAACACGTTGAAGCTATTAGATCTGCTTTTCAAAAATCCTCTTCAACTGACACTTTGATTGTCCTAATAGTTTAATACCAGCTGTTACTAGTGGTATTTCTAGCGATTTCTTTGTTCGACTTCGGACTCTTTCAGATCAATAATGTATATAATTCGTTTGGTAATTTACTCGATCTCATATTCGTCAATCATACATCCGAAATTTCTTTATCATCTTCCAATCCAGTTACTTATCCAGAATCGTTTCCATCCTAACCTAAACATTACTATTTCTATCCCAACAAAAATTCTCCTAAATGTCCCTCCCCTAGAAAAGAATAATGCTTCGCTAAAACTGATTAACTAACCTCAGATCCCTGCTTTCTGCCACTAATTGGGATAACGTTTTAAGATCCGATATATTGATGAAAATTTATCAAAATTTTACTCTATTCTATAGGAATGCTTTGATAAGTCAGTCCCTTGAATTATTGTAGGTGACAATTCTTGACCACCTTGGAATACAAGAAATTTATGGAAACTAAAAAATAACAAAAATTTACTAAATATATAAGAAATTTAAAAAAACGGGAACTACAAGATCAAAGTGAAATAGGGAAAACAAGATGGTTCATCGCAATTACTAAGGGAGTGAAGATAAAGTCCCCGAGTTAAAGTCTCGTTCTTGTCTTGGATAAACTACTTATACAGCAAGTTAAAGTCTCTTATAACTGTTATAAAAAAGACATTAACTGTGAAAACAAAGTCCTCGCCTAAAGTCTTGTTAAAAAATGTTATAAAAATAATTTTGTACACGGGCTGTTTAGCCAGAAACTTTCATAAAAGTTAATGATATATAGCTGATGTATTAGAAAAAGGCAAAAATATAAGAGGTAATTAAAAAAACATATGAAATAAAAAGTAATAAGAAAATTAAATAATGAAAAAAATACAAATAAATTTTTTCGGATTTATTTTCTATATCCGAAATGAGGTAATGTAGAACATGTAATTAAACATTTGCAGAAGGCATTTGGATTTAAAAAAGTGCAAAACACCAATTTGATGAGATGGGCCTTAAGGAGCCTTCATTTTGTCCGCTAGGTCATAAGGGCCCCACAACAAGCCGATTTCTGTCATATAAGAGTTTAGTGTAAAACCGATATGCAAAATTTTTTTTTATTGGTAAAATTAGGACTTGTGAAAAGACCTAATATACATTTTTAGCAAGTATTTTGACCCAAGAAAAAACCAAAAATACTAATTTCTTCCGCTATTTGTAAGAGGTCTATGCCAAATTTTTATTGGTAAAATAAGGTCTTGTGAAAAGACATAATATAAATTTTTAACAAGTATATGGACACAAGAAAAAATTAAAAATACTAATTTTTTCCGCTAGACCGTAGGGGCCCCACAAGAGGCCGATTTCTGGCATATAAGAGCTCATTGTAAGAGGTCTATGACAAATTTATTTTTAATTGGTAAAATAAGGTCTTGTGAAAAGGCCTAATACACATTTTTATCAAGTATTTGGTCATAAGAAAAAACCAAAACCAGTAAGGAAAGGCAAAAGTCAGGCGGATCCGACTATATACTACTCTACACCACCTAGTGTACGCAGTACTTTTTGTATATAGAGCTAATCGCGAAATCTAGTCAGACTCTAATTTGGATACAAAATTTTGCACACATAAAGCACCTCATGCCAAATTTTGAAATGATCGGAACAAAATTGTGGCTTCTACATCCTTAAAAGTCCATATCCGACGAAAGATATACATGGTAGCTATATCTAAATCTGAACCGATTTTTTTCACATTCAATAACGTTTTTCCTTGGGCCAAAAAAGAGACTTATGCAAAATTTCATGACAATCGAACAATAAATGCGTCCTGTAACTTGATCACAAGAGTACAGGGACGGACAGACGGACATAGCTAAATCGAATCAGGAAGTGATTCTAAGCCGATCGGTATACTTATCAATGGGTCTCTTCTCCTTCAAAGCGTTGCAAACAAATGCACAAAGTTATAATACCCTGTACCACAGTGGTGGTGTAGGGTATAAATAGTCATTTTGTCCGGGATCCCTTAGGGGGCCCACCCTTGAAAAACGTTCGATTATTTAAAACCTTTTTCGGTATTCAAGTTCTAAGGACTCCACTTCATTGAAGCCTCTAACTAAATTTGGTAGAATACAATAGTGCTCTACCAAGTTTAGTTAAAAAAAATTTCCAAAAAAATATATTTTATAACAACCTGGTCTAACCTGGTTTTGAACCCCGGACCTTCGGCTTTGAAATTGCATGCGCTTCCTCTGTGATAAAAGAAGACAGATCAACTGTATCGGTAATATATGCAATTGTTCATGACCGTCACCAAGCGGTTGTGGTGTAGAGGATAAAGCGATTGGTTGTCTGTCAACCGACTTGGATTCGATTCCTGTGCGGGTTGAAATTATTTTTTAAACAATATTATGGTGGTGGTGGCATTAAACAGTATTATGGGATTAAATCCTGGAGGTGGCATTACATGCTATTTATGTAAATATATAATGTGAGTAACAAGTAGTAGTAATGGAATATATGAAAAATTGATTTAAATATGGGGTTTTTACAATCCATGCATATAACCGATCTCTATGACAAAAAATCTATCTTTGTATTTGATTTAACTAAACATAATCGATGTTTGTATCCGATTACAATAAAAAAATCTATGTTTGAATCTGATTTCAATCAGAAAACAAACCTTTTCCAAGTACGTTTGGAAGTATTGTTTGGTATGTATTTTCAATTATTCTAATCATTAAGCAACAATTTAGACCGTTCTTATATTCTTTCTTTTCTTCAAACGCCAATTTTCTTACCTCTCGTCTGTAGAAGGAGCGTCACTTTATAGGCAGTTACAGGATATAGGCAGTTACAGGACGCATTTATAGTCAGATTATCATGAATTTTTGCATAAGTCTCTTTTTTGGCCCAAGGACAAACGCTGTTGAATTTGAAAAATGTTCAAAAAATCGGTCCAGATTTAGATATAGCCACCATATAGATCTTTCACATCTCTGCAATATAGGGCGTGAGATGTTCTATGTTATTTCCCAGCATGTGTCATCAAAATTGGCACAGATTTCGATATAACTCCCATAAAATCATTTATCCGATATGGCCTTTTAAGGGTGTGGAAGTCCAAATTTGTTGTCCTATCGCACGAAAATCTTAGAAGGTTGTGTTTGATATTTCAATAGGTATCCAAATTAGAGTCTGACGAGATTTCGCGATAAGTTCTGCATATAAAGTAGTTCAAGTAGTATAAAGTACTGCATACACTAGGTGGTGTAGGGTATTATATAGTCGGATCCGCCCGACTTTTGCCTTTCCTTACTGATTTTGGTTTTTTCTGGTGATCAAATACTTGCTAAAAATGCATAAAAGGTCTTTTCACAAGACCTTATTTCGCCAATAAAAAATTAATTCGGTATAGAGCTCTTACAAACAACTCTTATACGCAAGACATCGCATTGCTGTGGGGCCTCTATGATCTAGCGGACAAAATTACTATTTTTTGTTTTTTCTTGCGTCTACATACTTCCTAAAAATGCACATTAGATCTTTTCACAAGACCTTAATTGGCCCACATAAAATAAATTCTAAATGTAGCTTTTATATCCACGAAATTGGCCGGATGTGGGCTCCTTAAGGCCCAACTCACCAAATTGGTGTTTTTCATTTTTTTTAAATCCAAATACCTTTTGCAAATGTTTAATTACTTATTCTAAACTACCACATTTCGGATATAGAAAATAAATCCGAAAAAATGTACATATTTGTATTTTTTTTTTATTATTTTATTTTCTTATTACTTTTTATTTCATGTTTTTTTTTTTTAAATTACTTTTTGTATTTATTGACTTTTTCTAATAAATCAGCTATATCATTAATTTTTATGAAAGTTTCTGGCTAAACAGCCCGTGTACAAAATTATTTTTATAACACTTTTCAACAAGACATTAGGCGAGGACTTTGTCTTCACAGTTAAAGTCTTTTTTTAATAACAGTTATACGAGACTTTAACTTTCTGTATAAGTAGTTTAGTCAAGACAAGAACGAGACTTTAATTCGGGGACTTTATCTTCACTCCCTTTACGAGGACGTTTTCTTCTTAGTGTGTGGCCTTTCAGAGAGCATATAGTATGCTGCCAAGATTGGCCAATGGGCTTGATGTAAATCCCCAAAATATAATGTTGGTGCTATTCACCAATATGAAGTCATTTTATGTGTTTACGGCCCTCTCCTAGATGGGTTGGAACAATCGCTCTCACAACTGATAAGGCTTCTAATAAGCAATTGCAATGTCGGGACTTTGAAATCGCCCTGGTTGACTGTTGTGCACCTATTGAAGCACTGCCTGAATTGTTTCAGGATAATGGTTGAATGAACACCTTTATTTCTGTCAAAATTATTTTCAGGTACATAGTTCTTTCGCCATTTTTGAATGCGATAGGAGCTTGAAAAGACAGATTGGGGGGAACTTCTTCGGGGGCGACGATAGCTGATGGCGATTGAGGTTGTTAGACGTAAACCATTATATAGCCTAAGTTCATTCGGTCAATTCCTAAAATATTTATTTTGAAGTTTTTATTTATATTTTTATAAGGCGAAATGATTTGACATATCAAATTCCATCAGCTGACCCTATTAAAAACGCCTTGATTTTACCCTAATATATTTCGTTTCTATGACATTGCTTCCTACTTTTTTTCCATACTACTCTAAAAAGGCTGCGAATATTTATTATTTTTAGTGTGACGCCTTTTATTTCGTTGCTTGAAATGTAACGGTATTACAAATAAAGTGGGTCAAAAAGCAATTGTCAAAAATCACGAAGGTACTTCAAACAAATGCAGTTGCTGCTATTGAAGAATGAATGCAAGTCAAAAGCAACGGATTTGTGAATGCTTAATAATAGTGAATTCCCTTCCGTTTTCATTGTTCACATGTATGTATATGTACTTACTTTTGAACGAGTTCAATTAGTAAACTCTTGGCGGCCTCCGACCAACGTTTGCCATTTGGCACTATATCCGCAATTGCACAACGCAAGGCAGCAAATGGTATATTCAAATGACCTTCCCGAAGATCACTGAGTCTAGAAAAAATAAAACGTCTCAAATGATAACCACATCATTTGCTTCAAAATCTGCAACTTACTTGTCGCTTGATACTTCTAAAAAGTTTCCCAAATCCAAAAGGAATACTTTGTATAGCTCATTGGAAAGAATCTTTTTTAACACGCTGCGGTACCATATCTTATCTCTCTCATTGTAAGCCATATAGTATTGGCCAACGGTAATATTTTGAATCGAACCAAGACGATGGTCCAGATACTCATCCGACAATTTTCGAATATTGGCTAAATCTCCCGGTTTGCAAATGAAAAAGTATTCGGGCGTTTTTACGTAAGCCACGCGGAACCTGTTGTCCGCAGATTTACACGAGCCATCATCAGTTGGATCTGACGAAACCCTGATAGACATAATTTCTTCAAAATCAGAACTGGTGCTACGAGAATTGTTTATCGTCTTCTGTTTAATTTGTTTCGGCTCTTGCAAAGAGAGCTGCTGGTCCTTTTGTTTTTTTAAATTTGGAGTGATGTTTGTCATCATTGAATTATCGCAACGAAAATTAGTCGAAGATCGTGAACTGGATGCATCCAAAATTGACATATTTGAGTCATCACTTATACTCCGGATCTGTACACATAGCATAGAATCATCGAAGTTGTGTATAATGTACTTGTGCAGGTCTTCAAAAGCACCTTTCTTTCCCTCAAAGCTTAAAATTTCAACAGTAAACACAAAATTAAGCAAAGCATTACAGAAGTTTAGCACTTACATGAACGGATTTGAAGGAGGCTTTAAGATATTCACTTGACAAGGGATGTGGTCCAACTGGTCATTGTACTTCAATAGTACCCTTCCAATATTAATGTTTGACGGCAGTTGGAACTGATACGATTCCAAATTCGCATACATTGCCTAAAGTGAGGGCGAATAAAATAATTTTTTAACATTTTCAAATGGATGTGGAACAAACATAAGCAAAATTAAGTTGACATAAAATGTGGTTTTCCATATCTAAACAATAACACGCACTAAATGAACAGGAAGAAAAATGTTATAGGTACATATGTCATTTTTAAACAACGGGAAAGCTGAAAAAATTGCTGTTTTAGCAAACATTTTGGTCCCCTATTTCAGCCAAAAAAAAAAAAATATACTATAAAAATCTGCTAAATTATTGAAGACGTAGTACTACTGAACTGACATCAGTTTTTGCTTTTTATTTTATGCTCATATTTATGTTTGAATACAATCTTTACTAGGGGGTCGAGCTAATGATCATGACAAACTACGTTGGAAGAGAAGATTTTAATTTTCGGAATATTATTAAGAAAGATATTTGCTGATCAACTCATCGAGGCAGCCGTTTTATAGATGTAATTGTTCTGATGATATCAGATAAGTGTCAGTGCTAGTTGTACCAAAATTGTATGAAGAATTATTTTTTGAGTAATATACGCTGGGACACATATCTCCATTTGCCTCCATCTCAGTCATGAATCTTCATAAACTCGACATGGATGCAACATTTATCATATTTCTGGTCTTCCTATGCAAATCTGCGGTGCATAACCGCAAGGTATTGTCCCCCTCTGCGCTTCTGCGAGGAAACACATTTTTTCAGTCAGACTGCTGAAATTGCAAACATTTAGCTATGACAGCAGAACTACTGCTGTAATGGCATAAATTAACTACACTCATAGAAAAAAGATTGCTGAAAATAGCAAAGACTGTAGTTCTGCTATTGTAGCAGTAGTTCTGCAATTTCAGAGCAGCAGGCTTACTGCTGAAGAGTCTATTGTTCGCTGAAAATGGCTGCTGCTTAATTGTGAAGGGGATGTTAGGAGAAAAAATAAAATACAAATATAAATGTGTGTCTCAGTTGAGGTTTATAATCACCACAGAATGTTTTCTTTCCATAATCTTTTTTCTTTAAATTTAGATACACAAATCCCATGCCAGTCATGTAAACATTAGTAAAGCAATAACAAAAAATGCGAGTGAGCTCAGCCACATTTCGAAATGTATACCAATTGATGGATCAGGCAGCTTCTTTACAGTAATATTCCACAAATTGTTTTGTTACATTAGTACGTTCAGTCGCAAGTGCACAAAGCTCCGTAAAAAACAGCCAAACATCGCAAAATAGCAACAGAATCTGTGCCATTCTCGGTTCACTCAAAACTTACTGTGTTCTGGTACAAAATAGCGTGCGGGCATGTATGGATTGCATTGTGAAACCGGTGATATTCCACTTCAATTAAATAATATTTTTTGGCTAACAAGCCTTAAAAACTGTGCTATAAAAATTTTACAAACAATAACCACTGCAACTGATAGAGACAGTAAAGAAAAAGTAAACAAGTACATCTGTTACACTCGTGCAGATAATTTGTTAGAGTTACCAGCTGATCCCAACTTACCCAGTAAGAACAGCCAATCGGCTGTTCTCAACTTACCCAGTAAGAACAGCCACCTGGCTGATCGAAACTAACCCGATAGGAACAACACTCTAAATAATAATATAAAAAAAAAAAAAAACAATGAGTTATCAAGATACACCGAGAAATAGCTTATCCGAATACAGGGTAAACCGAGTAAAAGAATTGGAAGCAATAAATGCGAACCTAGTACGGAGAGTCAATGAGCTCGAAAACTATGCCCATAATCTTCTTCAGGCGAATAATCAATTAAGGGAAGAAAATAATTCCCTTAGAAATGAAATTAACTCAAACTCTGATAGAATAATCGAATCACAAATTGAACAAAATTCTGATGATGACCCACCAGCAGACAAAAATATGCATGGTGAGTACTTCACGGATGAAGAAGAACTTAATCGTGAAACCGACTGGATAGTCCAAAGACACAAGAAGGGGAAAAAGAAACAAAGTTCAGAATTATCAACTCAGCCCTCCACCTCCAAGCACGCAGAAAAAATGCGCAACCAAGATAAAGAAAAAAGTAGTTATCAAAACAACCCACCTCCTATTATGGTGTCTTATGACAAAAATTACACTGATCTACATAATCTTGTTAAGAGATCAGTAAAAAACGCTTTCACAATTAAGCTTCTAAATAACAAGTCGTATAAGATAAATACTTTTGAAGCAAATGATTACCGAAATACCACCAAATCACTTACTGATTCAAACATTACATGGTACACATATGAAGACAAACAGCAAAGGCCAATTAGAGTAATGGCAAAAAGCCTGTCTCATACTTGTGACCCAAAGGAAATAATAGCTGATCTTAAGGATAAGGGTTTTAAGGTCGTGAATGTATTTAATAAAACCAAATATAAAACGAAAGAACCACTAGATATGTTTGTTTTGTCTTTCGATAATACAGAGGATATAAACAAAATATATAACATTGACGCAATTCTCAATACAAAAATTACCATCGAAGCTTTGAAACTTCCAAAACTTATTCCACAGTGCGGAAAGTGTCAAAGTTACAACCACACAAAAAATTATTGTTCGAAAGAACCAAGATGTGTTCGCTGTGCAGGAAAACATGAATCTAAAAATTGTGACAAACCCTCAGATTCGAATCCGAAATGTGTAAACTGCGGTGAAGAGCACCCGGCAAGCTATCGAGGATGCATTGTAGCGAAAGAACTACAGAAGCTAAGAGAAAACAAAACTAAAAGATCGTTGGTCCAAAATAACAAAACTACTACTATTGTAGCCTCAGCCGTTAATAAAACAGTTTCAAATACAAATTTAGTTGCATCTAATAATCCAAAAGCAAACCCTAAATTATATTCTCAAGTAATACAACAACGTTCCCAAAGTAGTGAACAAACAAAACAATATATCTTAACACAAATATTAATAAAACTAGAAAATATTGAAACTCAAAACAAAGTGTTTGAGAGTCGTTTACTCTCGTTAGAGGAAAACTTTAGCTCGGTATTTGAATGAAATCTGAAATTCGAATTATGCAGTGGAACGCAAATGGTCTTTTAAAACACAAAGCTGACCTACTTTATGTTTTAAAATCCAAGAACATAGACATCTGCCTCATAAGCGAAACTCACTTTACAAAAGAATCGCATATATTTTTCGAAAATTACAAGATATATCATACTATTCACCCTTGCAATAAAGCTAGAGGAGGAAGCGCTATCATTGTTAAAGATAAAATAGTCCACTGGGAGGAAGAAAAAATCCAACTTGAACATTTTCAAGCTACAACAATTACAATAATGGAAAATAAACAATACTTAACAGTCACGTCATTATATAGTCCACCAAAGCACAATATAAAGCATTTGGATTACGTAAAATTACTGGAAACTCATAAACACAAGTTTATAATAGGAGGTGATTTTAATGCTAAGCATGTTAAATGGGGGTCAAGATTGACAACCACAAAAGGACGAGAACTTCTCAAAGCTATAGAACAATATGGTTGTAACGTAATGTCAACTTGTTCGCCAACTTATTGGCCTACGGACAAAAGTAAAAGTCCAGATCTAATTGATTTCTTTATTACCAACAAAATATCTCGAACTCTTATGGAAGTTGAGGAGGGGTTCGAATTAAATTCTGATCACTCTCCAATATATTTGATCTACAAAACAACATTAACTGTGAACAAAGCAAATCCAAAATTAATTAGTCCAGATACTGACTGGGAGTTTTTCGAAATATTGATCAAAAAGGGTATTAATTCATTTACCCAAATAGAAACAACGGATGATCTTGAAAATGAAGTTCAAAGACTTACAAAAATAATACAAAATGCATGCTGGAGTAGCACACCAACTTATAAAAAGCCTTCTTCAGGACACACATATCCTTTATACATAAGAAATATGGTAAAACAGAAAAGGAATCAAAGAAAGAAGTGGCAGATGAACAGATCTCCCCAGAACAAACAAATTCTGAATAAGTTAACTCAAAAACTTCGCAAAGAAATCAAGAAATTAAAAAACTCAAAATTTAATCAGTTTATTTCAAAACTGACTTATGATAGTAAAACAGACTATTCACTGTGGAAAGCCACAAAAAAATTGAACTGTCCTAAAAACCTTAATCAACCCTTAAGGACAATTGAAAGCGAATGGGCAAAAACAGATCTAGAGAAGGCTAATGCCTTTGCGAAACACTTGTACACAATTTTTTCTAATAAGTCAAACTCAAAGGAAGAAAACGTCGGTCTATCATGTCAAGAAATAATTTCAAAAGTTACCTTAAAGGAAATACTTCAGGAAATAAAATGCCTCAAAAATAAAAAGTCACCTGGCTTTGACCTGATTACAGCAGAAGTATTGAAGAATTTACCGCTAAAAGCATTAGCTAAAATAACAAAAATCTTTAACTCAGCTATTCGTTTAAACTATGTGCCAACAGCTTGGAAAGTCGCCGAAGTAATAATGATTCCAAAACCTGGGAAAGATCTAAATGAAGTAAGCTCCTACAGACCTATTTCACTACTACCATTAATTGGTAAACTTTTTGAGAAAATAATAGGCAAACGTCTAAACTCTTTTATTGAAAGAATGAATTTAATACCAAGTCATCAGTTTGGCTTTCGTAAAGGTCATTCCACCATAGAACAAATTCACAGGATAACACATGATATTGAAGAAGCTTTCGAAAAAAAGGAGGTATGTTCCGCTGTATTTTTGGATATCTCTCAGGCTTTCGACGGAGTTGTTCACACATCGCTAATACACAAGCTTAAGTCAATACTTCCGGATAGTTATTGCAAGCTGATGGAGTCATATTTAAACGATAGATTTTTTCGAGTCAAACAGGGTAACGAGTATTCGGAAATCTACCCCATCTACTCAGGAGTTCCACAGGGCAGCATATTGGGTCCATTTCTGTATTTACTATATACGTATGATCTTCCCTCGTATTCAGAATGTACTATAGGTACATTCGCTGACGACACAGTCATAGTTGCAACAGGCAAAACAAACGAAACATCAACAATCAAACTACAAAATGCTTTGGCGAAAATTGATTCATGGACTGAAAAATGGGGACTTAAGCTCAATAGTTCAAAGTCCGTACATGTAGATTTTACACAAAAAACAAAAACCACCCATAAACCCATTTTCATTAAAGGCAAACAAGTTCCTATTGCTGATTCGGCAAAGTACCTTGGAGTGACGCTAGACAGCAAACTAAAATGGAAAGCTCATGTGGCAAACAAAAAAAAAGCTCTAGAAATTAAATATCGCGAGTTAAAATGGCTGATCGGTAGAAAGTCTTTACTATCTATCTCCAACAAACTTATGATATATAAGCAAGTCTTAAAGCCGATATGGCTATATGGTATCCAACTCTGGGGATGTGCCAATGAAAGTACCATTCAAAGTATACAGTTACTCCAAAACAAAATCTTAAGAGATATAGTAAAGGCACCATGGTATATAAGAAATAGCGACATACATAGAGATCTTAAAATCAGCACTGTAAGAGAGGAAATACAGCAAGTAGCAGATAACTATGAGAAAAGGCTGCACCATCACAAAAATCCGGAGATCCCAAAACTTATGGAGGCAAATATAACCCGAAGACTCAATAGATATAAACCCTTCGATCTGAAGAGGAGGTTTACCCAGCTACTTGTGCCTTAAAGCATAAGCTGTATCATACATAATTATATAATTTAAATAAACTACTAGTTAGTCCTAATTCAAATGACTAGTTGTAGTATTATACTTAAGCAACATTGTTATGTCTAAGAAATAAAAAAAAAAAAAAAAAAAAAAAAAAATTCCACAAATTGAAATCATCTATTCCAACATTTCTTTTTAAAAAAATGCCAAAAGCAATCAAAACAAGTACAGACAACATAAAAAAATTCATAAAATTTTTGTTTGTTTGCTGATTTAGCTGACCGAAATGTTTGCAAATACAGCAGCCCAATCTAACAAACGCCTCCCACTTTAGGTTTTAATTTATTTTGGTACATATTGCCTTATAAGCATTTTTTGAAATCTGATTGTTCGAACAGAAGTCTTCTGCAGCTCTTTTGGACAATCATTTTGACTTTTATTTTGCAGTTTTGTTTATGAAAAACTGTAAAAAAACTTAAAGCTAACGAAATGGTCGTGAATATTCGTCATAAAAACAGGAAAGTGAATGTTAATAGTTAAAAAATCTATTGAAAAATCTTCTTCCTCGATGTCCTCACACCTTCTGCAAAAGTCGTTGCTGGAAACCTTCAGTCTGTCAGCATGTTTTCCGATTCTGTACTAGCCAATGCCAGCAAAGCAGTTTACCTCTTCAAGTCTAAATTAAGCCACAAAGTTTTGGAATGCTCACAGCCCCCTCTTTTGACCATCAATAATTCGTTGCGTTTCGAGCCTGTTTCTGAAAACTTAGCCTACATGTCGCTAGAGGCATACCCACAGATTCCAGTATCCTGGAATGTGTAGCGTAGTTCCTAGTCTTTCAAGCTCGTCCGCTTCACAGTTCCCTGGGATATCTTTGTGGCCTGGCACCCAGAACAGGTGAATTTTGCCTGGCCATTTTAGCCATTCCACCACTTCCCTAATTGCATGGATCTCCGCTACACACTGCAGTAGTCGGGTAACTTTTTCGACGTGACCAGTCCTGATCTTTAGAGTACACCCCACTAGTGGTACAGTAATTTTTATCGAAAAGCAGCTCAGGCAGGGTGTAATCCACACTACCTGGAACATCGGACATTGTATCAAGGGTAACACAGTGTCCGTAGTCGCAACATGACCAATGAGAAAGCACCCTTAACCTCACGGCAGTGGTCGTGCCACAATTTGTCTAGCCGCAATGTATAGAGGCATAAGATGTAGCATTAAATTCAGTGCATCATATGGTGTCGTCCTCAGTGCGGCTACCATTGTATAATCCTTGACAGTGAGAGGACCCGCTATGTAGCCGACTTGGTTGTTAAGGGCTGTTTCTGTGGATTTGCCTTACTATATGCATTCTGCTGCAGCGACAGGTGATCTCCAGGGATCTTTCCCCTAAGATATGTTTCTATCAACCTCTAAAGAGTCTTCAGCATAAAGGATGGCATACTAATAGGTCGAAAATCTTTCACCTTCGTATAGTAGGGTTTTCCTGCTTTCGGAATGAAAATTACCTTTGTATCCCTCCATCCCACAGATATATTTGACATGCTGATACAAGCAGAGTATATCTTCCTAAACCAGGGAACCAGTCTATCAGACACAGCTTGTAATTCAACCGGTGATACATTATCAGGGCCTGGCGACTTAAAGGAGTTGAATCTTCTTATCGCCCAAAGGATTTTCGACTCAGACACAATTTCCCTAATAACCTCCGACGAATGCATATCAGCGACAATCTCTTCTGGCGTCACGTTTTCCATTGGAGAATTTTCTTCTGAATATACCCCATCGTAATAGCTCTCCAGGACAGAATCCTAATTAGCCTAGAGGTCTCAGAAGTATCCTCCACGGAGCCGCAGAATTCTACCCAGGATTTGTTCTGAGCCTTTCTCAGCTCGCCCTTATATTTTCTTATCTAAGCCTTATAGATGTCCCAATCGTGTGATGCACTTGTGGCTTTTGCTCTGTTGAAGAGTTTTCTGCAGTCCTTCCGTAGACCAACCAGCTCTGGGGTCCACCATGGCGGTCGCTGTTTGCCTCTTGACTTGGCCCTAGGGCATGCTGACACAAGCGAGTCATTCAGGGCGTTCGTGATCCGAGTGACCACTATGTCTATATTCTCCGTAGTTTCCACTTCCTTTTCTGGTCTAGAAGAGAAAGACGTGCAGAATTTGCGCCGAAATTTATCCCAAGGCGTCTTTCTTCTGTTTAGCCGAGGGACCACTACTGCAGTACTTTCTCCAAGGCTAAAACTAATACAACAATGATCAGAGACGCTGTGGTCATCCAACACTTCCCAGTCGCATATTCTTGCACTAACACCTTCCTTTACAAGGGTAATATCTAGTACCTCCTGCCTGTTCTTGGTAATAAAGGTCGGTTTATCCCCTTATTACCAATCGCCAGATTACAACTTACAATATTTTCAATAAGCAGCTCACCGCTTTCGTTGACATTCGAATTTTCCACTATCTGGTGATGTGCATTAGCATCACTTCCTACAATGAGGCTCTTTTTCTCCACAGAAGTGGCTTCAACCAGTGACTTAAGGTTTCAAGGCGGCATCTCTGAATCGCGCGCCATATATAGGGAAGCCAGCCAGTAATAGGGCTTGTTTATTTCAAGGCTGGCTACTACTAAATCTTCAGTGCTTAGCTACGGAAGAAGAAAAACAGTCGAAACAGTCTTACAATGGTGGAGTAACCGGACCAGACTTAAGCGATATGGTCGATAGTTCCTCAGGCAAGTGTTCAGCAAAAACTGCTGAGTTGTCTCCTAATTTCCCAACCCCACCGCTTCTAAAGACCTTCAGTTTCAACTTGTTGAAGCAGTAGGATACAACCTTTTCAGACCTATTGAAGTCTGCGACAGTCGGAGTTTAGTACGAATACTGAATGTCTCCGGTCACCATCAGCCTCATCCAATCTTCCAGTCGGTGGTTGAAAGATTGGGATTACATTCCCTTAGACTTCCAAGTATCGATTCAGGATCTGAGGGAATCCTTGGTATCCAAGCATGCGCCATTGGTCGAGAAGGAATATCTTCCTTCTTGACTAAATCTAGTGCTGCGCCTGGCCAGATCTCACCACACTTTTTTAGCGCACAACGATACATTTCAATTGAGCGTTGATCCCCGAAAGCAATTTGTCTGTATCGGCCTCGATATCAGCCTGCATCGTCACAAACTGGAGGAGACCCAGAAAATTCAGCAAGGACATTGGAATACATTGGACTGATGACAGTCCACTGACTACCCCGCTTCAATTATTATGCAGCTCTGTTCTTTTCCCTTGTCGACAACTGTTATAACCAAACTGTTCCTAGATACATCTTATTGTTGTTCGCCCTAGTTCTTTTAGGCATGGGATGCTCTCCAGGTGACCTTAGCCTTTTGGCTGACTGCGGTGCAGTTTCCGAATCTAGACGTGTAGTCTTTTGGGGTAGCCAATGAAGCAAATTCCTTAGTCTTAGTAATATTCGCGTCGAACCCCTCAATAAACCTGAGAGCGATGAGTCTTTTACTATTCCAATCTCCAAAACGTCCGCTCCACTCGACGGTTCAAACAAGAATCGTTAATACATTTAATGTTTTTTTTTTTTTTATTTTGCAGAACATATTCTCTGAAGACTATCCGCCCTTTATTGGAGATTAAATTTATATTTTTCCTTTTTACAATTCTTTTTGAATCCCTTTTAGTATGTTGCACATCAAATTTATCAAAAACGTTGACTTCCATCGTATCGACTATATACTTCAAAAACATATTATCCATGCCACGGATTGAGTAGATGTAGTATTAAAATTTAAATCTGTCCACTTCCGTCAAGAACATACCAAATATTACCAAGAATAACAAAACCATTTTAACCACTTTGGTACTACTTTTCCAAATAATTAAATAATAATTAAAATTTTGTTCTTTTATAGCCTGCTTATATTTGCACTCCATTGTTGGGTTTGTATAGACTTGACAGACAAAATAATTGAAATTTTGTGGATTTTTAAAAAATTCTGTTACACTACCGAGTCGAACAAAGAAATAATAACCACCGAACTAAAGCAGTGCAGCAGCAAACCACATGATGTAGTTGGGCTAAGGTTTTTTGTTACGCTCATGGATAATATTGTTAATGTTGCCATATGTTGGCTTCCAAAGAGTGACTTCCAACAACAGTTTTGTAATTTGGGTCGTTGAAATTGAAAAAAAAAAAATGTTGCAGGAAAATTATCAAATGTTGTAGTTATTTTTTCGACCAAAGTTGTTGTTTTACAAATTTTTTTTACCTCTGAGTATACGATACAAAAAGTCTGCAAAGTAGAGCTGGCAAAATAACGATGGTACTATCGATATTAAAGTTTTTGGCTAAATATCGATTGTTATATTTCTCTATCGATATTTTGACAAAGTTCCGCCATTTGGAAAATTTAAAAAAAAACAAAGCTGACAAAAGAACGTCAACAGTAGAACAGCAGCAATAAAATTGTTCTTTTCAATTGTAATTTCAATTAAAAGTCTTTAAAACTTAAAAAAAAAATTAAATGAAACAGCAGCAAAAAAAATGTGCTTTTCTTTATTGATTTTAATTAAAAGACTTCAAAACGTAAAAAAAAAATTTAATGAAAATTGAAAGAATTTTTTTCTGGAAAAATGTAAGTGTTCATATTTCATACTATCTGGCGAGGTGCGCTTCGCTACACCTTAAAATGTCTATTTGAAAATATATTCAGATATTCAAGACTAATAATGTGTTTGTGTTCTTCCCAAATTAACATTAGTTATTATGAATTATGAAACCCATATTATAACGAACCCACTTGGGATACAAAGACCAACAGGTGCTTCTAGTGTTGTTGTTGTAGCAGTGAGTTGTGTTCTGCGACTAAAGCGAGGTGCGTCCCGAGGAATCTTGTTCTATGTGGAGTAGGTTTGGCTGATAGTTGAACTGGTGACGTTTGGTTCCAAGTTACAATCGGGACAGACATCCAACACTTTGGCATCAATCCTAACTCGTGGAGTGTTTGAGGCGGTTTACAATTTAATTGCAAACATTTAAAAGTACATATACGAAACCAAACATAAGTAGAAATTTGAATTGCGGAAAACCATTACATTGTGAAACACAACAAAAAATAACAGGAAAAATCGCACAGATTATGAATCGGCTTTTTGAAAGTTTAAAGTTTCACCTTCTGGACATAATTCTAAATATTCGGCATACGATAACTTGTAATCCTTTCCTCCACCATAGGATGGGGTATACTAATTTCTAATACTAATTTCGTCATTCCGTTTGTAACACCTCAAAATATACGTCTGAGACCCCATAAAGTATGAATATTCTTGATCGTCATAACATTTTAAGTCGATCTGGCCATGTCCATCCGTCTGTCAAAAACACGCTAACTTTCGAAGAAGTAAAGCTAGGCGCTTGAAATTTTGCACAGTGTAGGTCAGTTGGGATTCTAAATGGGCCATATCGGTCCATGTTTTGATAAAGCTGCCATATAAACCGTTCATGGGTCGTGACTTCTTGAGCTTCTAGAGGGCGCAATTCTTATCAGATTTGGCCGAAATTTTGCATGTGTGTTTTATTTTGACTTCAAACAAATTAGTCCATAACCTGACTTCTTGGTCTTCTAAAGGGCGAAATTTTTATCCAATATGGTTGAAATTTTGAATATGTCGTTTTGGTATGACTTCTAAGAACTGTTCTAAGTATGGTCTAAATCGGTATATAATCTGCCATATAAACCGATCTCCCAGTTTGACTTTTATAGTCTCTGGAGGGCGAAATTATTACCCGATTTGCCTGAAATTTTGGAAGAGGTGTTTTTCTATGACTGGAGTTTTTCTCTTCGAAAAAGTCATTCAAAGAACTTGACTAATGGATTCGGCCCGGCCGAACTTAGCACGCTTTTACTTGGTTTTGCTTAGAAGATACTGAAATTAACGATAGAATCGATATTTTTTTTGAAAAATATCGAATGTTGCGAATTTTGTAAATGTAGAATAAATGTAATGAGGCAATTATGCTTATTACAAAATATAGCATTTGACATTACAAATAAAGAAGAAGGCGAAATATCTGTATTTGGAAGGAATATAGATAATCGGACACTTGTATGGTGGATGGCTGTGGAGACCACGGTCTTTACAAATAACTCCAAGATGGAGTTAAAGACTGGATTGGGAGTACGTTCTTTCAAGCAGAAGTCTATGCCATAACCAACGACGCATAAGAAATTCTAATAGAAAGATAGGTTTTTGCACGCGACTCTCTTCCTGTAAGTTCTTATTATACTTACTTACTTCACTTTAATTGACTATGACAGAATATTTGTTGCACTAGCCGAAAAGCGTTCTAAGCGCTTCGAAACTCTGACACCACGTTTCGAGGTGTCTCCCACCCCTTGATCTTTTCATCGGGCTTTTAGCCTTCCCGTGTAGTCTTTAGTTTGCGTGTACCACCGAGTTTGCCGTCATAAGACTTCTTTGTGGGAGCTTCTTCATCCATTCTGGCAACATGACCTAGCCAACGCAGCCACAGTCATACAGCTCATTGTAATCAACAAAGAGATGGTAGGTGTTGAATTGTTCTTCTCGGGTCTTTTCCAGGATTACGCGCAGTGTGAATATTGGATAGGGACCAATTATCTCTTTGACTTTAGGTTTTAATCTTTCACACAGTACGCGTATGCGATGGGGGTGAGACTTATTTGACTTTCTTGTGTATGAGACATAGTATGCTGAGGTTCCAATCGCCGGGTATGCCTTCTTCTAGCCAGATTGCGCAGATAAGCTAATGCATATGCCATATCAGCTTTTCGCCTCCGGTCTTAAATAATTCAGCGGGTAACCCGTCGGCTGCTGCTGCCTTGTTGTTCTTTTAGCCACTGCTACTTGGACCTCATTCTGACGAGGAGGTAAACATTCTATACCATCATCAGGTATTAGTTCTGCGGCATCCTCTTCGCCGCCAACGTCGGACACTAGCAGTTGGGTAAAATGTTCGTCCCATATCCTCTGTGTCAGTTACCAGATTTTCTTCTTTGTCTCTGCAGGGGGATGTGCCTGCACGAAAGCCATTGGTTTGATGTTTAATTCTTTGGTAGAATTTCCGGACTTCATTCTGACTCCCGTACATCTCAATTCGCTCACACTCACGTCTTTCCATTTCCTTTTTCTTTCTGCGGAACAGACGTTTCTCCTCTCTTCTTTTCTCCCGATACCTCTCCTTCTGGCGCGTTGCTACTGATTGCAGGGTTGCTCTATATACCGCATTCTTGGCTTCAGTAGCATCTCGACACTCTTGGTCGTAACATGGGTTTCTTGGAGGAGGCTTCCGGTACCCAAGTATGGATTTCGCTGAAGTGGGTAATAGTTTGCCACTGGGCCATTATAACATCGGAACAAGGAGTGCTTTCATCGAGCAGTTGGGTCAGTCGAGTGGAGTATGCCGCTGCCATTTGTTGGGTTTGTAGCTTTTCAATGTCCAGCTTCCGTGCAGTGTCAGATCGTACTTTTCTCGCCATGTTCAAACGGGTGCGAACCTTTGCTGCAACAAGGTAATGATCCGTATCCATATTCGCTCCACGGATCGATCGTACATCTAACACGCTGGATGAATGCCTTCCATCTATCACCACGTGATCAATTTGGTTTCTCGTGTTTTGATCGGGTGACAGCCATGTGGCTTTGTGAATATTTTTATGATGAAATCTGGTGCTGCTGTTTGAATTTCTCAAACATATTTTCCTCAACTATTAGAATAAGTATAGCCTTAATAAACAAACGCTTGCTATCGTCATATGGTTTCAGTTTACAGAAGGTTTTAATAGGATTGAAATTGTGGAAATTTCCCAATGTAAAATTTATGTTTGTTGTCTGCGGCATATGATAACGCAAAGAGATAATAAAGGTTTTATGACCCACTCCAGACATATGCACGCAGGCTAAAACCATTTCAGAAGGTCACAGCCATATGACATGCCTCTTCAATTACTCGATAGATAGCACATAAGGATTCCTAGAATGTAGATAGATTAAGAAATAGGCTGTAAGATAGAAAGTAAGAATGAATTGTTTCAAAATAAAGCCAGTGTCTTTTCAATCCTCAATAAGTGCGAGTCGTCTTTTTAACTGTTTGGTCCTTCGAACCTTTGAAATATTAGTGAACTAAGTAGAAATCCTACGACTCTACAAACAAACTAATACCAACTACTACTTCTACCAAAAAAAAAACTCAAAATGCCAAGCCGTGAGGAGTTATACAAAGCCCAAATAGCTATAATCAACGAACTAAAGGGAATGCAGAGTACAGCAGAGGGAAGAGGATATCGTGTTCAAATGATATCTGGCGCGATTAAAAAGGCGGAAGAGCTATGGGCCAAGTTTCAGGTGAATGACGAGACACTCAGGAAAAAAGGTGAAAAATGTGAGAACGACGATTATTTCGTCACCAATGTGTACGATCAAACACAGACGTTGAAAGAGAACATACTGGAGCTCTTGAACAATAATGATATGGAAGCAGACGTAGAGATGGAAACCAGACAAGAACAAAGTGGTTTAGATAGAGCTACATCATCATCGAAATTAATGGCGATGGACGAGGTAACAAGAGATAAGGATAGCAGTCGCATGACTTCACTGCAAACTGCTTTTGATGTTAACTTGGAAGCATTGAATGTGATGATAAAGCAAGGAGAAAACTTAAGAGATAAGTACTATTTACAAAAATTGTACGAAAGATTGGATGACCAGATGCGGAGACTCCGGGACATTTATACCGAAATGATGAAAGAAGGAAAAGTTAGCGTTTGGAGAGCTCATCAGTGGATGCAAGCAGAGTCGGACTTTAATGTGGAACAAATGAGAATAATGGAAAAGTCGATTTCCTTGGAAGCAGCAGAAAGAAAGTCCGTTATAATGGAGAAGATAAGAATTTCGGAGTTCAGTGGGCGTCTCGAAGATTGGAATACTTTCTATGAGCTATTCCGTACTTTGGTTCATGATGATGAAAGTTCTTCATACCAAGAAAAGCTTTTTCGTTTGAAGTCTGCGCTGAAAGGGGATGCACTGCAGCTGGTGCAAAACATGCCATTGACACGCACTGGCTATGAAACTGCTTTACAAACTTTATGTCAAAGGTACGACAACAAAAGGAATTTATTCACCCATTATTTAGACAAACTATTAGATCAACTAAATGTGAATGGGACATCGGCGCTCAGCATCAAACAATTACTGGATACATCTATAGAGTGTATACATCTAAAGAGTGTATACATCTATAGAGAGGTGATAAAAGCCATGAATTTGAAACTGGGAGATGCATATCCAATTTTGGCGCACATCATATTTAGAAAATTGGACAAGGAGACCCGTCTACAGTATGAGCAAACACCGAAAAGGTCTACAGAAATTCAGGAGATCGGCGTTATACTTAAGTTTTTAGAGCAACGTTATCAAACTTTAAAGACAGTTTGGACTGCGGATGAAAGCAGCACTTCAAGAAGGCAATCGACGTTGAAGCAGCAACAGCAGCGAAAGACTACGACAGTCACGTAAAATGTGGTTATTGTGAGAGCGTTGGCCACAACATTTATCATTGTCAAGAGTATAAGAAGTTAGCTATCAAGGAGAGGGTAGCATGGGTTAAAAAGAACGAGCTGTGCAGTAACTGTTTGAATCACAATGCCGCAAGAAAATGTGGAAATGCGGGAGACACCATACCAGCCTACACATGATTAAATCGGCAACAAGCGGCAAATCGACTTATGCTACAATAAATGAGAGTCATCATGTTTTAATTGCAACTGCGCAGATACGAGTGAAGTCGAGGCAAAACGAGTTCATAACATTGAGAGCATTAATAGATCCCTGCCCACAAACTTCGTCGATCAGCGAGGAAGCTGTACAAATTCTACAACTACCGAAGGTTAAGACGGATGTAACTTTGCATGGACTTTGCATCGAAAGTATTCATGGAAGTTAAGCCCCGGTTTCTGAGTGATTATGTGGTCAACATAGAGGCAGTCGTACTTCCGGAATTGGCTTCCGTGCAAAAGGATTCAAAATGTGAGTATAGAATAAATAAATGGCGTAATTTAATGCTTGCAGATCCCGACTTTACGTCGTCAGACCGAATCGCTGTACTTATTGGAAGTGACATCTACCAAGAAATCCTTCAGCATGGCATTTACAAGAAAGATCGGATTTTAGCCCAGAAGACGAAGCTAGGATGGATATTGTCTGGGTCCATTACCGCGAAGAAGCGAAGCAGTGAAAGAATGGTAGCTACCACTACTTTGGAACGATTTTAGGAAATTGAAGAAGTGAAAGACGACCACGAAGCGGAAAAAGGCGATTCTTGCTTGGTGAATTATGAGTCCACAACATCGACAGCGAGTGATGGACGTTTCATAGTGCGACTTCCGTTCAAGGAAGATATTGAATTGGGAGACTCATATAGAAGAGCCATGGCACGATTCCTGAATATTGAGAAGAAGTTATGTAACAACTCGGAGCTCAAAGCAGCATATGACCAGTTTATGGAAGAATACATTGCTATGGGGCATATGGTGCGAGTTAAAGCGGAAATGGGGGGAAAATATTACCTTCCTCACCAAGCGGTCGTACGGGAAAGCAGTTTAACCACGAAACTGAGAGTCGTGTTTGATGCATCTTCAAAGACATCAAATGGAAAGAGCTTAAATGACATTCTGTACTCCGGGCCAAGGTTATAGAAAGACATTTTTGATATACTTACAAAGTGGCGAAAACACCAGTTCGTAATAAGCGCATACGTGGAAAAGATGTACCGCCAAATTTGGGTGCATGAGGATGAGCAAGACTATCAATATGTTTTGTGGAGATCTAGCCACGACCAACCGGTCTAAAATTACAAATTGACAACAGTGACGTACGGTACAGCATGTGCACCGTTCCTCGCTTTAAGGACTTTAGCCGAAATTGGAGATAGGTGTGATGACGATACAATTGGCAACATAATCAAAAACGATTTCTACATGGACGACTTGTTCACGGGAGCGGATACAATTACAGTGTGCAAGGAGATTCAGGAAAAAGTTAACATACATTTGGTGAAATATGGATTCAAACTAAGAAAATGGATTTCAAATAACAAGGATATTCTGAAGGGAATAAATGAAGAGAGAGTAAATGATGTGTTGCGCATAGAAGAGGATGAATGTCTTAAAATATTATAGCTGCAATGGTATCCAGCATATGATACTTTCGGGTTTTCAACACAAAAATTTGAAGGCCATGATATATGACTAAACGAAAAGCTCTGTCCTATTTGGCCTGAATATTCGACCCCTTAGGATGGCTTACTCCAGTGACAATAACAGCGAAGCTATTTATTCAACAACTGTGAGTGATGGAGATCGGATGGGATAACCAGTTAGAAGATTACTTGAAGAGGCAGTGAATTGGATTCACTGATAAATTAAATGCTTTGACATCGATTAGAATACCTCGCTGGTTGCAAGTTTCTGGCTCAACTGGTGCACAATTGCATGGGTTCGCGGATGCCTCGGAAAGAGCATATGCTGCTGTAATTTATGTTAAGGGATACATTGCAGTATTCATCTGTATGACGACAAAAGCAATACATTTGGAGGCCGTGAGCAGCTTGACATCACAGGCTTTTCTCGCGGCGCTTAAACGTTTATTTGCCAGAAGAGGTAAAAGCAGCCATATTTACTCAGACAATGGGACAAATTTTGTGGGAGCGGTGAAACATCTGGATAGAGATTTCCAAATGGCCATAAAGGAAAACAATAAACTTGCACCAATACTAGCAATGGAGAAAGTGCAGTGGCATTTCATTCGACCGGCAAGTCCTCACTTTGGAGGGATATGGGAAGCGGCGGTAAAGTCCATGAAATACCATCTACGAAGGGTCATCGGCGAAAGTAAATTGACATTTGAGGAAATGTCTACGCTTTTATATCAGATTGAAGCGGTTTTGAATTCTAGGCCACTTTATAACATGGATGAGAGCGCTGATGACATCGAAGTCCTGACTCCAGGCCATTTTCTAATTGGTAGGCCATTGATAAGCTGCCCCGAAACTCGCAACGAGGACAAAGTGACAGCACTTGACAGGTGGAAACAACTGCAAAAGATGAAAAATTGCTTTTGGAAACAGTGGAAGTCAGCATACTTAGAATCACTTCAACAGCTATACAAATGGAAGAGGCAAATGGATAATCTGCAAAGGACAAGTGGTTATAGTGAAAAATGAGGAGACACATCCGGGGCGTTGGCCGCTAGGCAAAGTTGAAGATGTCCATCCAGGACCGGATGGGCTGGTGAGAGTCGCCACTATTAAAACCCAAACTGGGTTGGGAGTAAAATCAAAGGAAATACCGACAAGCGGTAGTTCTAGCCGAAAACGTTGTAGTAATCTGGTAAGCTACGCGATGCTTTTGCTGCTTGTTCTACCACACTTAAGATCTACGGCAGCAAATAACCTAACCAACGTAGTTCTAGCCGAAAACGTTGTAGTAATCTGGTAAGCTACGCGATGCTTTTGTTACTTGTTCTACCACACTTAAGATCTACGGCAACAAATAACCTAACCAACATCACCGAGCTTCAGGAGACAGCAGCGGTGTACTTAGACCATATGGGATTAGTAAATGTCATTGCTTCGAAATGGAACATGATCATTATTTTTAATATGCTTCCTTTTTTTGAATCCCTGAATAAATGCGATAAAGTACTAAAAACTATGATGCCACTATGCGATAAACTGCAAACATTTGAAGCTCAGTGTGACAATATTCTGAACACAATGGGGAGACTAGTCCGAAGCTTGCAAGACACAAATGAGTTTCTGTTCCTGAAGTCTACAAGGAGGGCGAAACGAGCTCCATTGGAATTTATAGTCTCTCTCCAGCACGTTTTATTCGGAACCATGGACGCGGAAGATCGGAAACAGTTGGAAGAAGATATGCGCAACTTGCTAGAAAATCAATATAACCTAAAATTCATGATGCAAAGGCAAGCAACTGTCGTGGAGTCCACGGTTAACATATTGCGTACTACAATGGAAGACGTAAATAACAACTTCAAGAAGATTGGAGACCAGATGAATAACATCACGGAGGCTATGAAGGAGTCATACTTCGTTTACAGAGGGTCAATCAGGTTTTTTATGGTTACCAAGGATTTGGACTCGATAATCCGCGAGAATGAGAGAGTGCAGTCGAGTATGATAGACCTGCTTATCGATATTAATCATGGAAAACTCAATCCATCCCTAATTACGCCAATGCAACTTCAAGCTGAGATGTCAAGGATAAGAGAACATATGCCTATCACTTGAAATTCCCCGGGAAGAAATACGAGCAAATTAGAGCAGTATACAAGCTTCTTTCCTCGAATGCTGCGTTAATTGACGACAAGCTTGTAGTTGCAACCAAAATTCCATTGTTCCAACAGCATACATCTCAATTACATCGAATAATCCCTCTACCTGTCCTGCTGCATGGAGACAAATTTATGGCCCAGCTCACATGGCATTATATAATTTACAATTTTGACATAGACGCATACCATGTAATGACTCAAGCTGATCTGAATGCGTGTCAGTTGTATGCGGAAGATGAGTATATTTGCGAAGGAAATTGGGCTTGGATAAATGCAAAGGACCATTCCTGCGAAGTGTATCCCCTTAAGCCCTTGACGACGCCTAATTGTCATTTCATTGAAACGAGATTAGAATTACTATGGACAAAGCTTCATGCAGACAATAGTTGGCTGTTCAAAGCATTTCAGCAAACCACCGCTCACGTGTCTTGTCAGAAAGAATCACAACAAATAATCCAGTTGCCAATGCAGGGCGTTATTACCTTGAAGCCAGAATGTACACTAAGAGTACAAGGAGCTACAATATCAACACTATTCAACCTTGAATCCAAACGAATAGCAGAGGACAGATCGCATTTTGTTACGGACGTCAGCCGGATATCTAATTTTTCCGTGAAACCCTTAAGTTCTATGGTGGTAAATCACTCGGCAAGAATAGCTGACATAGAGTCCCAGTTGAGGACGATCGATGCCACTGAACTTCAGCTAAACGGTCTCAAGTTTCATCACATCTCAGGCCACTTATCTCTGCTGTTAATCCTGGGGGCCAGCCTAGTAGCGATGACATGTTCAATAAGGAGATGCAGGAAGTCTAGACGGAATACAACCATTCACTTTGGCGCCGCACAAAATGAATTTGAATTTCTCAAACATATAGAATAGAATAAGTATAGCCTTTATAAACAAACGCTTGCTATCGTCATATGGTTTCAGTTTACAGATGGTTTTAATAGGATTGAAATTATGGAAATTTCCCAATGGAAAATTTATTTTTGTTTTCTGCGGCATATGATAACGCAAAGAGATAATAAAGGTTTTACGACCCACTCCAGACATATGCACGCAGGCTAAAACCATTTCAGAAGGTCACAGCCATATGACATGCCTCTTCAATTACTCGATAGATAGCACAAAAGGATTCCTAGAATGTAGATAGATTAAGAAATAGGCTGTAAGACAGAAAATAAGAAAGAATTGTTTCAAAATAAAGCCAGTGTCTTTTCAATCCTCAATAAGTGCGAGTCGTCTTTTTAACAGCTGATGTTGAGGAATTAGGCCTTTATACGGATTGTGGCTAGCCTTTCATCTACCGGAGTAAAGCTTGAGAAAAGGTGTTTCAGTCAATTGTGGTCATGATAAAACGACAACTTTGCCACAATTTTTCGAAAAAATCGGAAAAAAGTTTTTGTTAATTGTTATTTCGAGTATAATTCAATTTCAAAATAGAAAATTCTACATATATTCACAAAATCCTTTATAAAAAAGATTTAGTTTTTTCCGCACTCCGTTTTTTTCTTTTACCTAAATTTGCCTCCTGATTACATTTATTATTTAAAAAAGAGAAAATACAAGAAATTTCACACCCATTCCAATCACGTTGAACAAACAAGGATATTCAGAGCCCACTTCGAAAATTGTTTTCATTATCCGGAGAAACCAATGATGATGGAAATAACTCTCCTGAATCAGATTCCGATAGCGAAGACTCTGAACTGGATAGCATAAATACCAGATTTCACGCGTCTTAAAACTCAATGCCCATATTCATAAACGAACAAAGGTAACATCCACTCAGTAAGCATCCGTCCAACCCTCTAATTTTCACCTCCGAGCTTGCGATACGGAATCCTTCAGTGGAGATTATAAGTCTTGGTCTTCGGTCCGAGACATGTTCTCCGCCATATACGTGAATAACTCCAGTATTTCCAAGGTTTAAAAGATGGAGAGGCACATGACATAGTCAACAAATGTCCCCTGACAAACAACGGCTTCGACATCCCATAGTCGAATTTTAAGGATAGATTTGAAACAAAAGAATTTTAGTCCATAGTCAGCTTGGGATTCTTTTTAATTTGTTCACAATTACTACGCAGTCACTGAGGATTTTAAATGTCTTCAACGCGACATTAACTCCAGCATTTCGTCCTTAAAGTTATAACATTATTTGTTTTTATCTGCTTTACGAAACTTCCTCGGGTAACTCTTTCTCTGTGGGAGCAATCCATTAAGAACAAGAAAGATATTTCGAAGCGGACAGATTTTTTCCAAGCAGATACCAGACTTTGGAGAGCATTTGTGAGATAGACCTTTCCTCGCTATATTTAAACGAGTGCGAATCTTTTGCAACAAGATAGCGATCCGAATCTTTATTCGCTCCACTGATCGATCGTACATCTAACACGGTGGATGAATGCCTTCCATCTATCAGAACGTGATCAATTTGGTTTCTCGTGTTTTGATCGGGTGACAGCCATGTGGCTTTGTGGATATTTTTATGTTGAAATCTGGTGCTACTAACTACCGCGGCGAAAGCTATTAGCCTCAACCCATTGCTGGACGTTATCTCGTGGTAGCTAAACTTTCCGACTGTTGGACCAAAAATTTCTTCCTTCCCTATCTTCGCATTAAAATTTGCCAGAACAATTTTAATATCATTTGCTGGGCAGCGGTCATATTCTCTCTTTAGGCACTCGTAGAAAATATCCTTGGTCTGCTCGTCTTTGTCTTCCGTCGGGGCATGGGCACAAATAAGACTGATATTGAAGAATTTGGCTTTTATGCGGATTGTGGGTAGCCTCTCATCCATCTGAGTAAAGCTGGAGACCAGCTTTAGTCTTCGACTAAGCACAAATCCACAGCCAAATTCATGCCTCGTGTTATGGCAGCTATAGTATAATTCGTCACCGTTTGGTGTTGTAGTGACTTCATTCCCAGTCCATCGCACTTCCTGTAAGGCGATAATATCTGCCTTGTACTTCTCTAATACATCCGCCAGCGCGTATACTGCACCTTCTCTATAAAGAGTGCGGACATTCCAGGTGCAGATCCGCAAATCATGGTCCTTTCTTCGTTTGCGTGGTTCGTGAACGTTGGAGGGTCCGTTCTTACTAGTCCTTTGTTTCTCATAGTTTTTCGGGGGCGAATTACTGGTCCAGCGCCCCAACCGCATGGGTTTTGTGTACATCGCCAATGTATCCCTCGTTGTGGCGAGCCGCTTGCTCAAAGATCCGGCGCTCGCCCTCAGCCCCCCTAACCTGGGAATAGACGCTGATGTTGGCCATTGATTATTTGAAGGCGCCAATAACCCGCCATGTCATCTCGAGTATCATTAGCCCTCTATATTTATTTATGAGCCAGGGCCACATGACTCCTCACGAAAATCGCTGACTGCCCGCGGCTGCATTTGCAGCTTCTCCGCATAAAAACGGGGTTTTCCACCATCCGCAACCTGTGGACGGAATTTCTTCTTATATTCTAACATATATCTCAAATATTCTTTTATTTTTCATCCAAACTAAACCTTTAACAATCATTGAACAGCTAGCTATTTTAATTCAGTTCAGTTTTTACTGAATTCTACTTTCCGGTTAAGTAACAGACGTTCGTTAATCGTTTGCATAAGCGAAACAAACCCGCTGACAGGTTCTTCTACATTTACGGTATGTTTACGAGAGCATAACCAGGCCTTAAAACCGAATTCACTTTCTCAAAACATAAAAGCTTTTAAGTTCAGTGAATTGTATTCAAATGGTGATTTTTTTAGCTATTATCTCTTTGGCAACACTGGTTTAAACAGTTCACGCACGTTTCGTGTTTTGTTTCACTGTCAAACATCTTCAGTTCGGTTTATAATTTAACCATGAATCAATTGGCCGCCTTAATCGTGCGATTTAACGCCTTTAGGCTATTTTTTGTGGGACTATGTTAAAGCTCATATCTTTACAGATAAGCCCGCTTCAATTGAAGCATTGGAAGACAGCATTGAAGCATTTATTCGTGAGATACAGGCCTGAATGTTGGAAAGAGTATGCCAAAACTGGACAAAGCGGATGGACCATTTGAGGCGCAGTAGCGGGCAATATTTGCTTGAAATAATCTTCAAACATTAGATTATATGGATTCCTTACTATCGATTCAAATAAAGATTTCATGGATTTTTCGAAATTTAATATGTTTTTTTAATGAAAAACTTTCCTATAGCTTTAAAAAAATCACCCTTTACCATCTCAGTCAAAATAAACAAGGAGCATTTTTGGAACTATAAGCTTCGTTAGTATTTTTAATGACTTTTAACTTGTGTAAAAAATAGAAGTTAACTAATCCCAAAAAAATTAGAGGTAGAGAGGTAGAGGTAATATTCAAGATTTAGCACAGAAAAGTTTTAAACATCTGAAATAATTGTAAATGTCATTAGAACTTAGTATGAGGGTTTTCCCACACAACAGGGGGTTTTTTCAAGGAGGTTAAAAAGGGTTGACCGATAGGGACTGCAAACGAGGTAATTTTTTGCCGTAGTTTTGACATTTCTCTTCAGCAAGGTTGACCATTTCATGATGGAAAGATATACGAGCGAAAACCCAGTTTGGAGTTTGTCTTCAGCGATGCAACAGCAACTAGCCATACAGCGGATGTCACAATCAATGTATTGGAAACCAAGTTTGGAGAATGTGTTATCTCACGAAATGGATCAGTCTATTGGCCGCCTCGGTCATACGATTTGAATTTTTCCCGGGGGCCACGTCAAGTGTATGGTCTATGCCAACAAGCCAGCGACGATTGATGATCGAACCCAATATAGCAGCAGTATCGGCCGTTTTATGCTTGAAAACTGTCGAAAATTGGGTTCAGAGTCTGGACTTCTGCAAGCGTGCCCATGGTAGCCACGCAAAAGAAATCGAGTTCCATACATAATGGCATCAAGCGTACTTTCACTGAATTACAGAATTTCATTGATAGTCACAACCTTTTTTGTTTTATTTCAGAAAACTTTTGTAGGGCTTGTATTGAAAAATCCGATACATTTTAAATAGGTTTTGAACCCTTCTTAAAAAAGAGCCTAAAGGACCAATTTGTGAGTAGCTTGAGAGTTAAAATGTTGAATACATTAAACACCTAATATGAAAGGATTACGATTAATCGTAACCCGAAAATTTAGGAAATGTCCAGAATAGGGGAAATTCTCCCCTCTAGTTTGGTTACTTTTTGATGTATCTAGGGTGCCGATACTCTGTGCCACAAAGCTCCTGCTCTTTTTTACCAAAATGTTATTTTAAGTTATATATTCACTTCGACTGTTGAGGCATAGTGTCTGTAATTAAAAAATTACAAATCTTAAGAAAAACCATGGCTGGCCATTTTTGATGAAAAAGAGTTTAAGAAAAGTTATGTTTTTAGCAAATGTTCTTATGGAAAATTAATAACAATAGAAATGTAGATGAATGCGTAGAGCGTCTGTTTCGCTGCGGCAGATGGTAAAGTGTTACTTAATTTTTAATTGCAATATTAAATCTGTCTTCTTCAAAACAGCTGACCAATTGATAATCTGGCGTAATAACGATGTCTTCGATTTTTGCAATAATTCTACCTTTCAATTTTAGTGCTTATTAGTTAATAAGTTTTCAGTGGGGAGTTTAAAGTAGACTAACACAATGTAAAAAAGCTATCAAAACCGTTAAGAAATTGTTGAACTAACAACGAGCATATAATTCATTAGCTCTAATGAATCATAAATAATCATAGTCACAAATTTAGTTCATTTTAACAAGTGTTAAGGTTAAACATTTTTTGGGTGCACTGATATGTACGACATGCAGATATAGGCAGTGTATATCTCCCTAAGTCAAAGATCCAACCGAAACGGGTGTAAAGGTCTATCAAAACTCACAGTTTAAAATTTCATCAAAATCGGATGAAAAATGCTCGTTTTATGGGTTCAATACTCTATTTTGGGATCGATCTATATGGCAGCTTTATCCAAATATTGTCCGACCTGAACCGCACTTCACAAAAATGAATAGAGGTCTACCAGAACTCACTGTGCCAAATTTCATCGAAATCGGATGAAAAATTACCAATTTATTGTCTCAAGACTTTAAGTCTGGAGATAGGTCTATATAGCGGCTATATAAAACTAAAATCCGACTTTATGAGATCAGAATGTCAGCTTTATATACAAAGAATACGAAATCATCAAAAATTGTTTGGAAAAGTTTTTTATAGCTAAGATATATGCAAAATTATAAATACCCAAAAAAGAAATTTATTGGGTATTTACCCAATAAAAACCCGGTAGAAACCCATCTCTAAATATGAGCTTTGAAGTTTTACTTTGTTGTTTTCATTTGTATTTTGTATGTGTATATTATATTACTATTTTTGCCTCCATGATGACTGAAATTATATCGTTCATTTCAGATGAATTAATTTGCTTGAGAATTGCAGGTAAGCTCGAAATTGTTGTTAAAAATTGCATAATTCTTACGAATACGTTCTTTTGTAGTTAAATATTAAATGCTCTCCATTCTCAACCATATTGCACGTATCGCATAAATTGGAGTCGGTTAACAGTTGCTTGGTGTATTTGTGACCAGTTAGCAGCCTATTAACTTGTTTTATATCTGCAGGTGGTAGACGAGATTTTTTATACCACGGTCAATTGAGAGGCTTGTCGAAAAATTGTTTGAAACAGATACCCTTTAAAATTAACTCTTGTTTGAACAGTTGAGTGGAGCGGACGTATTGTTATTTCACTCCGCAAGAATTTTCCTGAAACTCGTATTAGGTCATTATTTTTGGAAGAAAAAGTTAGGTAACTCAAGGATAGCTGCGATAGAGGTATCCATTAGGCGGTTAATGATCTGCATCTGTTTCCAGTGGAGCGGCAGATCTAGAGCCCGGGCGTAGGCTTAGAATGGACTCCAAAGACCCAACAGCTGCGGTGGTGGTATCAGGCCGTAGCATGTTGTCTGCTACTGAAACCTCGACTGGTGGAGCGGCTGCTCCAGGCTCCACTAGCCAACAGACGACTGGTCAGTAGGGACAGGGGACACCTGATTCGAGTCTAAAGGACAAGGCCGAACCTAATCCTTCTTCGCATGCCTATAATTTGCCTAGGCCATCGGCCTTGCCCGGCAAACCAACACGATCTTTAAGAGATTGGAATAATAGAAGACGCATCGCTCTCAGGTTTATTGAGAGGTTTGGTGCGAATGATCCTAAGACTCTCACTGATAGGGAGAGAGACAGGCTACCCCAAAGACTACACGTCTGGATTCGGAAACTGCACCGCAGTCAGCCAAAAGGCTGCGGTAACCTAGAGAGCATCCCATGCCGAAAAGAACTAGGGCGAACAAAAGTAAGATGGCTCCAAAAACCTTTGCTCATGTAGCTAGGGACAGTTTGGTGTTGGCAGTTGTCGACAAAGGAGAAGAACAGGGTTGCATACATAGGAATAATTGGAGTAGGGTATTCAATGGACTGTCATCAGTATACTCCGATGTCCTTGCGGAATTTCCTGGGTCTCCTCCAGTTTGTGCCGATGCAGGCTGATAATGACGCATGCTTGGATACCAAAGATTCCCTCAGATCCTGAATTGATATTTGGAAGACTAAGGGAATGTAATCCCAATCTTTCAACCACCGACTGGAAGAATGGTAGATTGGATGAGGCTGATGGTGACCGGAGACATGCAGTATTCGTACTTAACTCCGGCTGCCTCGCAGACCTCAACAGGTCTGAAGGGGTTGTTTCCTACGGATTCAACAAGTTGAAACTGAAGGTCTATAGAAACGGTGGGGTTGGGGAATCAGGAGACAACTCAGCAGTTGTTGCTGAACACTTGCCTGAGGAACTATCGACTACATCGCTAAAGTCTGACGGATTTCAGGAGACTGAAAATCCCCCTGCCACAATCGAGACAGAAGAGGGATGGCATCGAAACGGGACCCGACAAGCCCTGTGTGGGTGTGTCACAAAGTTGGACTGGGCTCAAAGCGCGCGCCAGGAGGAATGCACGAAACTCAGAGAGTACTTCGACAGCAGCAGTTATTGAAGAATCTAAGGAGAAATCGTCCACACCGCAAGTGCCAAGTGTCCTGAGGAAGAGTGGTTACACAACTTTCTTACCTGCCCCCGGATGCGTACGGAAGCTCATCATGACAAGTTCTAACGAATCTTGTGAGCATGAACTCCTGGTGGAATCAGAAGACGAGGTTAATACAACAGTGGTGGAAGTTCTGAATTCTGATTATGGTCCGGTTACTACAGATAAATCTCCACCATTGTAAGACCGCTTCGGCGGCACTAAAGGTCCTCCTGATGACTGGGGAATTTGACGTGGTTCTTATCCAGGAACCACGGGTGTGTGGAGGAATGGTATGTGGACTAAGAATTCCGGGATTTAAACTTCTCAAGGGTACGGGGAATGGGAGACACAGAGCCTGTATTCTTGCAGAGGATAGTCTTAATGTTTTTCTTTCTCCGTCGCTAAGCACTGAAGATTTAGTAGTAGCCAGCCTTGAAATAAGCAAGTCTCATTATTGGCTGGCTTCCCTCTATATGGCACACGATTCAGAAATGCCGCCTTCAAACCTTAAGCCGCTGGATGAAGCTGCCTCACTGTAGGAAGAAAAGCCTCATTGTAGTGATGCTAATGCACATCACCAGATATGGGGAAGTTCGGATGTCAACGAAAGGGCTGAGTTGCTTATTGAATATATTATAAGTTGCAATCTGGCGATTTGTAATAAAGGGGATAAACCGAACTTTATTACCAGGAACAGGCTGGAGGTACTAGATATAAGCTTTGTATCAAAAGATATAAGTGGAAATGGAGGAATATGCGACTGGGAAGTGTTGGATGACCATAGCTTCTCTGATCATCGTTATATTAGTTTTAGCCTTGGAGAAAATAATGTAGTAGTGGTCCCTCGGCTAAACAGAAGAAAGGCGGATTGGGATAAATTTCGCCACAAATTGTGCACCACTATCCCTTCTAGACTAGAAAAGGAAGTGGAAACTACGGAGGATATAGACATAGTAGTCAAGCGGATCACGAAGGCCCTGAATGACTCGATTGTTTCAGCATGCCCTAGTGCCAAGCTAAGGGGCAAACAGCGACCGTCATGGTGGACCCCAGAGCTGGTTGATTCTAAGGAAGAACTGCAGAACTCTTCAACAGAGCAAAAGCCACAAGATCACCACACCATTGGGACATCTATAAGGCTGAGCTAAGAAAATATAAGGGCGAGCTGAGAAAGGCTCAGAACAAATCCTGGGTAGAATTCAGCAGCTCCGTGGAGGATACATCTGAGGACTCTAGACTAAAGAAGATTCTGTCCTCGAGACCTATTTCGGTGTCAGAAGTCAGAAAATGTATGGATAATGTCTAGTGAGAAAATACTAGAACTACTCGTTGATACACATTTCCCGGGAAATTCTCCAACGGAAAACATGACGCCAGAAGAGGTTATCACTGGTATGCATTCGTCGAAGGCTACTAGGAAAATTGTGCCTGAGCCGAAAATCATTTGGGCGATAAAAAGTTTCGACTCCTTTAAGTCGCCAGGCCCTGACGATGTATCACCGGTTGAATTACAAGCTGTGTCTGATAGACAGAAGATATACTCTGCTTGTATCAGAATGTCATATATACCTGTGGGATGGAGGGACACGAAGGTCTTGAGAGGTTGATAGAAACATATCTGGGCAATGATCCCTGGAGATCGCCTGTCGCGGCAGCATGAATATAGTAAAGGCAAATCCACTGAAACAGCCCTTCACGACCTAGTCATCTACATACAGGATTCTCTCGCTGTCAAGGAATATACATTGGTAGCATTTCTTGACATTGAAGGTGCTTTCCATAATGTAAACCGACGTCAATCATGAAGGAGTTGGAGATTCTAGGCATCGACTTTATCGTAAGAAAGTTTACTAATAACTTACTTGCTAAAAGATGCTCTACGGCAGGCTTGGGATCTGTGGATCTAAAAAGTTGGGTCAGCAGAGGAACATCTCAAGGAGGTGTACTATCTCCTCTACTTTGGAATATAGCCATTAACAATATAATATTGTCTCTGGAAGAAAAAGGTGTAAAAGTTTTGGCGTTTGCCGATGACATGGCAATTGCGGTTAGGGGAAGTTTCCCAGCACTCTAAGAGAAAAACTTTAGCAAGCTTTACGTGCAACAACAAAGTGGGCTACCGAAAGTGGTCTGCGTATAAATCCGTGCAAGACAGAAGTAGTTCTTTTCAGGAGATACAAGTTGCCTACTGTGGAACCTGTCTCCTTGGGTGGAGAGAATGTTCCATTTACAGGAAATTGAACTTCAAATCCAAGATTTTGGAAAGGGCAAAAAAGGCCACTCTTGCCATACACACCTGCAAGAGAGCCTTGCCAAAAGTAGGGGTTTAGACCGTGTGTGGGTATATACTGCACTTGTCAGACATATAACGCTATTTGGTGTTGGGGTCTGGTGGTAGGCGCTTCAAAAGTCCACTTACTGCTCAGAACTTAACCAGATCCAAAGGATGCCTTGTTTGTGCATCACAGCCGCACTTACGACGACACCATCTGTTCTGTTAAAGAGAAATTTGAGAATATTTAACATATTTAACTAAACGATGTTCGTTATAAGTTACAGAACTGCGGTACTGAGCACACAGAGCAACAGCGAGAGTCGTTGTCTGGCGTTCGAAGCCATTAATACAACTTCCAACAGATGCACAGGATCATGTGTATACCATGGAAGTAGTGTAATTGCGTAGACAAAAAATCTGCCACTACACAAAAACAAATGCATTGGGAAAAGTACAGCTAATGAACATGGTTGTCGAGCGTGGTTAATGGGGTATTTATATCATAGAGGCGTTTTTGCAACAAATTCAATATAAGTACAACATACCAACGTACGACCCTTGAAGCCTTCACACCTAATATGACTGATGAGTAATTGTAACCAAATTTCTTCCTTTACGAAATTTTCTCTAATCTGACAACATAGCACATAATAAAATACAAAAGGGACTCCGCTGCTCCCCCTAGTAGTTTAACTTAAATATATAATTTATAAGATCACAGATCATTGTTTCGAGGTGCTATAAACGAAAGGCAACCTATGGCGATTATACATATATCAAATTGTGAACAAATGTATACATTCTCGTATTCAAGGAGTTTTACGTTCAAACAATCTATGAATTCTTTTGTATATTTTACGTAACCTGTTGCATTTGCGTGTGAGCATATTTTGCTATAACTCTACCTATTTGAGTTTATGTGAAGATTTTGTAAATTTACTCCAATTGCACTTACATTGATGACTTCTTGAGACTCGTGTAATCTTGAATATGCTGTCTTCAGCTGAAGCAGGGGCTGTTGACACTTTTCATTGAATTTGTCCATAATTCGTTTTTCCTCATTTTGCAGAAGGCTGTGGAGTTGAAGAAAATAATCGGCAACGTTTTCAGTGGTCTTCGTGGCATATTCTTCAAGTTTTCTTTCCACCGACTTTACATCCTAAAAAACAAAAACAAACGAGAAATTTAAACAAATTAACTTTTAGAGGCTGTTGCGACTAACATAGAATATCCCTGGTAACAGAAGGTGCACTCAACCCTCTGGTAACAGAAGGTGCACTCAGTCGAAATCAACAGAATGCGTTCCCATATTTTAAAAATTACACGTAAATGGAAAATCAATGTGGTCAGTGTTTTTATTTGTCTCTTGTATTATTGTTTCTATGGAAATCTTATATATAAAAATCAATCTACCATGGTCCATGGTCAATATTTTGTAGGTCTTATTTTTTTCAGCCTTACCGACCATGGGAATATGATGCTCGAATCATAGGCAATTGGGGCTAAAACACCAATCTAAATGTCATCTTTCTGGGCAAACTGTTTACACCCAGAAAAAAATTGATACCATCTTCCATTTGGAAGAGACTGTGAGCGCGTAAACGTAGAGGCGTACGCTAAAAATACTCGTTATGGTTTTTTGTTGGTTGAGTTATCATCAATCAGCCGGCAGTCAGTGTTGAAAGGAACGCGGTCGTGTGTGGATGTAAACTTGGAAAAGGAAAATTTTCAAAGTGTCGCATTAGATCGTAAGGCGCCAGAGCTCTGGTTTAAAGTCACCATTAAGTGGAGCGGAAGTATTTTCATTTCGCTCCTCGAAGAGAAAAATCCGTATACCGGACTAGTTACCTATTACGGACAGTTTTAAAGATTTTCAGAAGTAGGCTCAAAATGGACTCTAAAGACCCAACAGCTGCGGTGGTGGCAACAGACCGTAGCATGTTGTCAGCCCCTCCAATAGGTGCGGGTGCCTTGGCACCATCCGTCGTCAGAATAACAAATAAGGGAGAGACGGATAAACCAGAGGGATGAACAGTTTGTCCCCAACCTTTAAGTAAAGATGGTGTTTCCGACTCGGATGCAGACAGCGACAATGTCAATGAAACAGTCTTAGCAGCCGAATCGCGAGATGCGGATAGCGGGATGATGGCAGAAGTGAGCGAGGGCTTTGCTAAGGTCACAGGAAGTCAGAGAAAGTAGGAGACAGAGTAGTATGCACCGGCAGCGCAATCGGGCGAAAGGGTGATAGAAAGGATAGAACTGACATTCCAGATACTTCTACAAAAGCTGGAAAAAGAATCAGATTACCGAAGAGCATAACACTCCTAAGACGCTGAAGAAGAAAAAGAGCTCCCCATTTTCAAGTACTCTGGGAAGACCAAGACAACCCACTCGAAATGAAGACTCCAGATAGTATCCTGCGGAGGGAGATATGTACAAGTCACAATAGGAAGGAAGTGGGCACGGCTCCTAACTCTTCATGGAGGTTTGTGACTTCCAAAAGGTTGCCACAGCCATCACCGAAGGAGAAGATGATCGCTGAGAGATGTAAGGAGCCGCCCTCTTCAGCCAGAGAGGCAAGGACGCACAACAGAGATGAGATGACTTATGCAGTCATCGATATCGGCAGTGCATCCGGTAGAATTCCACTAGATCATCGGTCCTAAGTGGAGCATCTGGTAAAACAACCTGTTTTCAAACATGTGTTAAACTGTGAACTGAATGTGTTAAACTGGGAACATGTTGACGTGGTTTCAGTAACAAAAAGTAAAACGCCAACAATTAAAAAATTAACGATTATTTTATTTTGTCTTCCTGACACGTCTAGTTAAGTTTTGAGAATGAAAAAAAATTTTGTACAATGAATATGACAATGAAAATCAAAGCCTACTACATCTAGCAATATTTTAAGATTCCAAAATTATTTCAATACAAAAACAAACAATTTATTTCAAAGGCTACTAGTTAGAGAAAAATAATTTAAAATAGAGTTATTTGAAATTAACAAAGGTAATGAAATTTAAACTTAATTTGTGAAAAATTAAAATTATTTGATGTGGGACTAATAATTGTGGAACCACCACAATACCCCCTTCCTAGTGACAACGAAATTAGACACCAGGGGCAAAGGTTACTCTTTTACCAGATCTTAGTGTTATTGATTTAGTTTTAGTATAATCAGGTATTGAAGTGGGTTTCTTTCCATGAATACAGTCGTTCTCATTGAAAATGTATGCTGGTTTCAGGCGGTCAATTGATATTACTTTTTCACTTCCATTTTGCATGATTTTAAATATTTTATCGGTTCTGGAAATTACTTTATATGGACCTTCATATGGCGGCTGAAGAGGTTTTCTAACTGCATCAATTCGTACGAAAACGTGAGAACAGTCCTTTAAATTATTAGGGACAAAAACGTTGCGGGTAACATGTCGTATCTATCCAATTATCGGAGTATTTCGGTTAAGCACTTTCGAAAAATTCAACCTGAAGTCTAATATTAGCTCCATATAACAGTTCTGTGCCATCGTTCTATTTGGCCGTTACTCTGGGGATGATATGGCGTTGCATGAACTACTTTTACTCCAAGCAATCTCGAAAACTCACGAAAGAGAACAGACTCAAACTGCCTCCCTTGATCGGTGGTTAAATACGAGGGAGCTCCATAACGAGAAATCCAAATAGATAAAAAGGTAAATGCGACTGAGGAAGCGGTTATGTCCACTAATGGTATAGCCTCTGTCCATCTAGTAAAACGATCAATGCACGTTAGAACATACCTCTAGTTTTGGCATAAAGGTAGGGGTCCGACTATATCAATGCTAACATGTTTGAATCGTTGAGAAGGTAATTCAAAATTTCCAAGCGGGCTTTTAACATGACGATTAACTTTTGATTTTTGACATGTTATACAGCATTTTGTCCACTGTCGAATGTCTTTGCAAATTGATGGCCAAATGAAACAAGACTTAATGGCATTAACTGTGGACTGAATACCAAGATGTGCAATTCCGTGTATATAATCGTAAAGTGGCTTACGAAATTCTTGCGTTACATATGGACATACTGTTTTGGTTGAAACATCGCAATAAATTTCAACTTCTGAATCCTTGTAATAATTCTTTCAGCTCATCGTCAGTTTCTTGCGATACGGATAGTGCTTTGTAGTCAAGTGGTGTTGGCATAGATATTGCATCTATTCTTGATAATGCGTCAGCAACGACATTTTCTTTACCAGAAACATGCCGAATGTCGACTGTATGTTGGCCTATATAATCAAGATGTCTTAACTGCCGTGGAGACGATTTTTCTGGCTTCTGCTTAAAAGCATAAATTAATGGCTTGTGATCAGTTTATATACAGAACTCTCTACCCTCCAAAAAGTACTGGAAATGTTTAAGAGCTGAATATGCTGCAAGAACCTCTCTATCATAGGCACTGTACTTGGTTTGAGTAGGGGTTAGCTTTTTTGAATAAAACGCTATAGGCCTCCACTCACCATTTTCCAATTGTTGTAGCACTCCACCCATGCCAGTATCCGATGCATCTATCCAAAGGGAAGTTGAGGCATTGCACCTAGAATGAGCTAGTAGTACTGAATTTGCAACTGCTGTTTGCACTGTTCAAAATCGTTGATTAATTCATCAGTCCAAGCAATTTTTGCGTCTTTACTCTTTTTGCTGACAGAGCAAAGTGCGTGCAGATTGGATTGACACTGAGCTGCATTGGGCATAAACCGACGATAGAAATTCAGCATCCCTAGAAATCGACGCAAATCCTTTTCACTTTCGGGCAATTTGTGATTTTTAATAACTTCCACTTTTGAAGGAAGTAGCTTTACACCATTGGTTGTGACCAGATATCCCAAAAATTCTATTTCGGAAACACCAAAGACAGACCTGTTCTTATTAATGGTAACGCCAAATTTTGAAAATTGTTGAAATATGTAGCTCTTTTAAGTGCTCATAGTGTTCCTCCTCATTATTTGAAGCGATGAGAATATCGTCGATGTACGCATAGCAAAAATCTAATCCTTGCTCCGCTCAACATGTGACCAAAATCTTGAATATGAGGCACTGGGTAGCGGTCGGGTGTTGTCAATAATCGTCACATGGACGCCATTCTCCGTTTGCTTTTCGAACTAAATGTAATGGGCTGGCCCAAGGACTTTTGAAGGACGACAGATTCCCTTCTTTACCATCAAATTCTTGTTTCACAATTTTTAGTTTTTCGCGTGCTAGTCTCCTTGCTTTTGAATGTAAAAGTGGACCCGTTGTTTCGATGTGATGTTTTACAGAGTGCTTGACATTTGAAATCTTACCATCAGCTTGTGTCAAATCTGGAAATTGCTGCAGTAATGCATAGAATCTCGAATTTTCGGAAAGAGATTTTATCGAGTTAAGATCGCTGGAACATGGCGTACCTTTACTTCCTGATTTAGTTGCATTATCCATAAGACGATTATTTTTAACATCGACTAATAATCCAAAATGACTTAGGAAGTCAGCTCCAATTATGGGTCTTTTTACATAAGCGAGAATAAAAGTCCACGTAAAATTTCTTTTCAATCCCAAAGATAAAGACAATTTTACAGTGCCATATGTTTTAATGGATGATTGATTAGCAGCAAACAACTCAAGAGCTGAAGGATGTTGCTGTTTTTCTGCCAAACTTGCAGGAAACACTGAGACGTCCGCGCAAGTATCAATAAGAGACTCATAATTTAGTTTATTATCACGCAGAAATAGGCGACATATTTGTCGGCTATCCAGGTCCGTCACCATAGACGAGGTGCCATCTAGTTTTCCGATAGATGGTTTGACGAAAATGAGCAAGGCTGCACACATTTTGTTGCACGTTCTGCAAACTTGTAATGATACCAACACAAATGCTTACCTTCCTTTCTTCCACTTGACCGGCCTCTAGATTTGGAACGATACCATTAGCCATCGCTTCAACCGTTTTTGTCAGCTCGTCGATTTTCAATTACAAATTTCGTATTTGTGACATTGCATTAGATTCTGAAGATTTTGTTGAAATTGCACTGATATCCCAAGGCGCCAAGGCCCAAGGCCCAAGTATCAGCGATTTTGTCTGCCAATTGAGCTAATTTATGTAAGGACTCACTGCTTAGCGATAAAATAGCTTGCATCTGTTTGGGAAGGCGTTGCATCCATAAGGATCTTAATACTTCATCAGAAACTTTGTTTGCAGCTAAATATGTCATCTCCCTAAGAAGTGCGGACGGTTTCTTATCGCCAATTTCTATTTCTCGCAATAGCCGTTTTATACGTTTCTCTTATGAGTCCATAAATCGTCCCTGTATGTTCTTCTTCAACGTCTCGTACACATATAATGATACCTTCTAAAAGCTCGTTGGAAGTATACACACAATTTGGGGCGAAAAGTTCGCCCTTATGAGAAAGATAGACATACGATAACTCATGATGGGACGCATGATGAAAATCTTAAAACAGCAAAACCAAGATTTGGTTATAGAGAAATCGGAGATCATCCACAGGAAGGAGAAGGAGGAGGAACTCTCCTTGTGGTGGGCATTGATCATGTCTCCGTGACAAGTTTGACTAGAACAGAAGGCATGGCGTACTACGGGACAAAGGCCGTCTTTTTCAAGATTGCGATAGGATAGGATAATATGGTCATATTGGGCCACCAGAGGCCCGACAACGAGACAACAACCGACTCTCCAATATTGGAAAGACCAGAATAAGCAAAGATTCTAATACCAAAACATCAGGCAGTGCAGCGACGAGAGACTCAATCTATCCAAACGAAAAGGAACCGACGATGGAAAAATCAACGACTTCTCATGGTTCGGAAGTCTAGGATAGATAAAAGTCCTAATATTGACAAGAAACCCAATACAGTCTAAAAAGCAGGAGGCAGATGAGATTATCACCCACGGCCAAGATGCCCATTTACTGGAGGACAACAGATTGAGGTCATCCAGAAAACTGGAGCGTAACAGCTACGCACGCTCTCATGGAGAAAATCAGCAAGGAAAAGATTCATATTGGCTTATTTCAGGGGCCACGAACAATTTTTCTATGCTAACACTGGTACTCGGCCGAGGACCTACGTTATTTAGCATAATATTTTAATTATATATTTTCCCCAGAGATTTCAACGTTGGATGCAACAGTGATGAGACAGGCAGGCGATGGAGCATACCTGACTGTCTTACACCGCCACCTACGTCGAAGCTGCAACGGCTGGTGAGGACAGAAAATGAGTTTTTAATATGGGATAGTACCAATATTACTAAGCGAGACAATTGCCCTGGCAGAATTCTTGAATACTAACGACCTAATAACACTTAATGTTGGTAAGACCACTACCTTTGTTAATAGAATAAGGGAAGAGGTTTTAGATGTGACAATATGTTCAACGCCAACAGGATTACGACTGCAATAGGGAGGTCTTCCGAAGATAGTTGTACACTACTAGAATGGAAATCAGCATAAGAAAAATCCTAGATGACCCGGGAGATTTGTAAAATCAGCAGTGTTTACCACAGAGCACATCGGAAAAAAGCGAAAGATTACTGGGATGTGTACTACACACAGCTCAAGGAATACAATAAGACTACCAGAGCGGTAAAACGTGCCTCCTGGAAGCTTTTCCACGACCAGGTCGACGTTCATGACGCCGCTAAGATTAAAAAGTTTCTCTCAAAACCCCATGTCCAAACTGACGGTTTCTGCATTCACGCACAAGTGCTTAGTAGATGCACACGAATCCGCAGAAACGGTTTCAAGATGGAATTGGTAACGTTGTCAAATCCGCAGTAACGGATACAGATGGAACCAGCACCGTCGTTGTATCCGCAGTGACGGATTTTGTCCCAGACGCGACCAGGACACAGCAGCAGGAGCTAACAGAAACGAGACTTCAATATGGTTATAGGCAGGAACAATGATCGTAGCTTAAAGCATGAAAAGTTCATAGACAGGATTCAAATGAAGTGATGAAACAGGAACATGGGTGAGACAGGAACGACGCGTATAAAGAGACAGAAGGTTTGTAGCAAGATACAGCAGCACGTCAACTTAGTAAACGAAAGCTTGAAAAGGCAGGATGTTGATTAACGCGCATAGTTAACAACCCTTTTAGCAAGCTAAGATAAAAAAATAAAATCTAATCCGCCAACATAGCTCTTTTTATTATAGGTATTGTATCAGACCACAGGAACAGGATACTGGAGCAAACAGGATGCTGAGATTAAAACAGAACAGGTAGGATATAGGAGTAAATCAGGATAAGGTCGAGTCCGGAACGGGATACTACAATAGAGTGTATCAGATATTGGATTAAGACAGGATACTGGAACAGGGAGGATACAAGATCGAACAGGATATAGAAACACGCTGGATACATAAATGATTATTAGTCGAATGACGTGAAGATTTCTGAGATTCAATAATATAGTAGCAGTAACAATAGGATGATTAGTTGGCAACGCTTTTTTATAGGGCTCGGTTTTACCGTTGTCGTAGAATCCGATGCGGAAAATAAATGACTGTTTGCAAAGTTTATTAAAAGGATTGTTTTCTTGGTAATAAGCTTTGCTACGCCTTTCATGGAACTTAAATTTGTAAACACTCAATTCGACATCAATGTCAATATTTGATTTTATATAAAATAACATGTCATCGGTGGAAGTTTCAGCAGCGAATTTGGATGCAAAACACGATTTCTAATTCAGGGCAACTTTTAGTGGTTGATGAGTCGTAGCTGGTAGTTTGGGTGTAGCTTGTGGTACACTACCTGGTAATTTTGTCATGGTTTGCTATGTGCAAAGTCCAAGGTAGCTCTGTTGGAGAAGTTAACGTTAACATGGCTGGAGCTGTGTGAGGTCTTGCTAGGAGTCAAATTGCGAACGAAAGGTAACCCTCCAACGGTTTCGTCATCCGTTGCCGAAATACAAGGAACGCAGCCGTTGTATTTTGATGCGTGTAACTATGCTATCGTCGTCATACAGCTCGTGGTTCATACGTCGTCTATACTCTCCGTTAACGCAAACTGGTCCATATATTTTATGAAGAATCTTTCTCTCAAATACTCCAAGCACTACCTCATCTGCTTTTTCAAGTACCCGTGCTTCAGAACCATATAACAGCACGGGTAGTATCAGTATCTTGTATAGTGTAATTTGCGTCTGTCGAGAGGTGGCCGTGTTTCTAAACTGCTTACTTAGTCCAGTATTATGCCAGCACTATTCTTCGCCTTATCTCAAAACTGGTGTCATTCGTTTCGGTCACGGCGGTGCAGAGGTAGATAAAGTTACTGACTGTCTCAAAGTTGTGGTTCCCAACTTTCTCCATAGTGTGCCATATCTATTCACATCTGCATCACGTATAATCTTCTCCAGCAGGATGTTAAAGAGAATACACGACAGGCTGTCTCCTTGCCTGAAACCTCTTTGGTATTAAATGGTTCGGAGAGACTCTTTCCTATTCTTACTGAGGAACGCATATCAGCACGCGTCATCCTGCAGAGTCTTATTAATTTTGCAGGGTGTTGATTTGTCCTTCTCGGGTCTTTTCCAGGATTTGGCGTAGTGTGAATATCTGGTCTAGGGTGGATTTACCAGGTCTGCAGCCGCATTGATAGGGCCCAATTATCTCACTGACTTTAGGTTTCAATCTTTAACACAGTACTCTCGAGAGTATCTTGTATGCGATGGGGAGGAGACTTATTCCTCTGTAGTTGGCACATTCCGTCTTGTCTCCTTTCTTGTGTACGGGACATAGTATGCTGAGGTTCCAATCATCGGGTATGCGTTCTTCTAGCCAGATTGCGCAGATAAGCTGTTGCATACGACTGAATAGTTCAGCGGGTAACCTGTCGGCTTCTGCTGCCTTGTTGTTCTTCAGTCGGGTCACTGCTACTTAGACCCCATTCTGACTAGGAGGTAAACATTCTATACCATCATCAGGGATTGGTTCTGCGGTATCCTCTTCGCCACCAAAATCGGACACTTGCAGTTGGGTAAAATGTTCTTTCCATATCCTCAGCACGTTATCTGTGTCAGTTACCAGATTTCCTTCTTTGTCTCTGCAGGAGGATGTGCCTGCACCAAAGCCATCGGTTTGATTTTAATTCTTTGGTAGAATTTCACGTTCACATTCAAGTCCTTCCATTTCCTTTTTCTTTCTGCGCAATAGGCTTTTCTCCTCTCTCTCCTTTTCTCCCGATACCTCTTCTTCATCTGGCGCATTGCTACTGATTGCAGGGATAGGTTAGGTTAGGTTATGTTTACGTGGCAGTCTGCCATCAGACTCACTTGGACGTTTTCGTCCATTGTGATACCACAGGAACCGTAGAAGGAAGATTCCTTCTAGTTCCTACCGATGAACCATCCAGATCGCTTTAAAAAGGCCAATAACTTGCAAATGTTCAAAGAAATGAGAACCTAAAGAGGAACTTTTTCTGACTGCTAGTGCGGGACACACACACAGAAGGTGTTCTATAGTCTCTTCTTCCTCGATGTCCTCACAGCTTCTGCAAAAGTCGTTGCTGGCAAGCTTCAGTCTGTCAGCATGTTTTCCGATTAGACAGTGACCTGTCATGACGGACACAATGACTGAGACGTCTGTTCTAGCTAATGACAGCAAAGCAGTAGACCTCTTCAAGTCTAGATGAGGCCAAATAGTTTTGGAATGCTCACAGCCCCCTCTTTGTGATCATGTATCATTCGTTGTCCTTCGGGCCTGGTCCTGTAAACTTAGCTTACATGTCGCTAGAGGCATACCCACAGATTCCAGTATCCCTGAAATGTGTATGGGTAGTTCCTAGTCACGTATGCTCGTCCGCTTTACAATTCCGAGATATCTCTGTGGCCCGGCACCCAGAACAAGTGAGTTTTGTGGGTCGTTGAGATCTGCGACAGTCGAGGGCGGTTTTTGTATTCAGAAATACGTTCTCCAGTGATTTAATGGCTGACTTGCTGCCTGAGAAGATATTTATGCAGGGTTGCTCCATATGCCGCATTCTAGACTTCAATAGCATCTCGACACTCGTGGTTAAGCCATGGGTTTCCTGGGGGAGGCTTTCGGTACCCAAGTATGAAATTCGCGGCATTTTCCATGGAGTGTAAGGGTAAATAAACTTTATATTTGTCACAAATTCTTGGGAAAATTTAAAGCACAATAAGTAAAAGAGTGCTAAGTTTGGCCGGGCCGAATCTTATATACCCCTTCACCATGGATCGCATTTGTCAAATTCTTTGACAATTCTTCTTTGTACTTGTCATGCCATACGGGTCGTAGAAAAATATCACTTCGAAACTTCGGACGGACATGACTTAAAATGTCATGACGATCAAGAATATATATACTTTATGGGGTCTTAGACGAATATATCGAGGTGTTACACACGGGACGACGAAATTAGTGCACCCAGAAAAATGTGTCTGCTAATATCAGCAAACACTGCCAAAATTAAATTAAAAATTTTAAACTTTTGAAAAAATATATTCAAAATATTTTAACTTCTAACAACAATTGAGGTATTGGACTCATATATTAATAAACAATTTCCAAGTTTAGAAGTCAACTTTTTGTTTAAAAGCATAAATATGATAATAGTAGTTATTTTGTCTGCTATTATTTGAATTCGTTAAAAAATTAGAAAATTTAAAGAAACTGGAAAAAAATTTATGTTATTTGCTGCAACATTGAAAGATAAGATGGGATATAGACATTTTTGAAATTATTATGACAATGTCTGCTGCCCAATTTTCTGCTGTACAGCTAACATTTTGGCTGTTTTCACTAACAAATTTTATACCCTCCACCATAGGATGGCAATGTATGTTGCCAATTTCAACAACTGAAAAATATACTTTATCTGAGAATCGAGAAAATTTTAAAAGGAAAATTATATCGTATGTAAATTCTCAGGTTAATACGTTTGTAAATATTTTGTTATTAGGCTGTAAGATTGTTTATTATCCATAGTTTCAAGTCAACCTAAGTGCTAAAAACACTACACGGAGAACAGTGCCCGTACTAAACGTGAACCTAGTAATAAAAAGCTTCATTGTTTTAATGCTGCTTTAGTACGACTCAAGCTTACAAATTTTTGGCGAAGCTCGCTACATGGCAAAGACGTCGGAGTTCAGTACAAGATATGCTTTTGAACGTTGCATACCACAAACGCGTTCAGATTTCTTCAGTCAACAGAGCCGACCACTAAGAGATCTTTAACATACATTAAAAGGTTTGTGCTTTGTCGAGAATCAAGTTCCCCTCCAACAAGACTTGGGAGCTTGTGCATTACTTGTTATTACATGTCGGTGCATTTGTTGTGTGTGTTGAACGTGACTGCTGCCAATTGCAACATTTACAACATTTGTTTGGTGTGGTTGGGATCAGTTATCGCTACGGAGGGCTCATTCGTATATTCCTCAGTTTCGAATCCCTCGCGCAAGTATGAATTGGAAAAGGCAAATTCATTAAGGAAAGAAAAATACAAATGGGACAATTATTGTTTTGTGCAAAATAAGAATTAATATATTAAGCATGCATATGAAACGCTTACTCTCGCGATATTGCAAACCCTTTTCGATCGTAGAAACCATCGTTGTGGTGTGCGTTTAATCTACCCCTAAGGCTTCACCGATTTTATTGAAATTCTTGTGACTTCTAGTAGTTTTAGTGTGGATTTACTGAACCCCGATCCCGGGAGCGGCAGCAATTTAAAATATTTGATCGAAACTGGCGATGGAAGGAGAGGTACTCAACTAGCACAACAACCTTGTTAATCACATTGAAAGGTTTTGAATCGATCATCAACCAGCAAAAGGTCATGCTACGTAGCCAACAAAAAACGTATCTTCAAACTTAGAGAGTAAATAATAACATAAATCATATGTACGTACGAATGTTTGTTTGTTCAATTAAAAATAGACAATTAAAACTTCGGAGTAAAAAAAAATCAAAACAAGAATATAAGAGCCAAAACTTCGTACGAACACTTCAACAAGCCTCGTCATTCAATTCAATTTTAAGCGCAGATATACGCACACACATTCGTAAGACTCGTTCTCATTGGAAAGAAACTCGTTTGGCAGCAAGCAACGTATGTTGGCAAGCAACAAGATTTGCGTCTAATGCAACTGCATGCATCATCACTCAATAACAAACGGCAAAGTTGGGAGCGTGAAGAAGAAGTTTCAATTATTGGGCTTTATTTTCAAACAATTCATTAATCTAAAACTCCGTACATTAGGACAAGGCTTCCGCTCTAATAGCAATCCTTCACTTATTCATTCGGATATTCATTCAATTAGACACACACAAAGTTTTAGTTACTTGGGAGTGGATATCCTGTGTTGAGAGAGCAACTAAATTGGTACATTTCGCCTTTTGCTAAACCATTAAAATAACCAACATTGGTTGCACCAACCATGCCGAAATAGAAGGTGGATATGTTATGGTCTGTTGTATAATATGCTTTGATCCATAGGAAACTTCACGAAAAACAGCAGCGTCACTTCTTCGATCAGAGCTAAACATACACGTACCACACCCTCCATTACAAACTTACGTACATACACCACAGTGGTTTCACTAATTCACGTGCAGAATTAAAAAAAAAAAACCTTTACAGCTTACATTTTGAGTCTTTGAGGTTTCGCCAGAAAATTCGGACAGACGCAAATAAACATCGATCAGCCAACCACATACTCTTCCACAGCTGCAGCTGCAATATGTTGCGGCGAATATCATTGATGATCTGTGTGTTATTTGGATTTCTTTTAATTACCGGTAAGTACTGCATCAATTACATACCACTTAACAAGCGGGCGTTACCGTTACAATTTGAGAACTTAACAGGGGTTTTCCCAATCTCTTGATTGCTTAAAAACTGCTGATGTGAAAACCTCATAATAATTTTTGGCATAGGTTTAGGTTGAATGGGTAGCCCATCTCGGAAGGCCACTCGGTCCACTCTGACATACTGGTAGGAAAAAGAAGAAAAGGGAAAATAGAAGTCTAGGTGAAAATACGATGGGCGACAAGGAGATGACAAGATATGAAAAGAAAATATAGGAATAGAATGGGGAGCAAGCGACTATGTCACTCAAGTATGACAAGCATTGCTTATGCGCATGCTTGACCGCGTGTTGAAGATCTCATCGTGTCCCTCGTCCAAACAAACCCGTGTTATCCACGTCTTTGAGGAGATTCCCCAGAGCCACATCTGCTAGTTCGCCGAGATCGGAGAAAAACCGACCCTTGATCGTCTCCTCCTTATTCACATCCAGACAGCGTGCGCAGTTGTCGTTGTGCGTGATATCTCCTTATTTTCTGAAAATTTGTCAATAAAAATTGAAAGATGTAACAGCACGAGATCAAAAATTCTTTTTTGTTCTTTACAATTCATATTTCGTAAAAATAAAGATAATATAAGAAAATTGAAATACCCGAGTAAAAAAAAGTGCAGGTATATCTAGTAGCAGATAAAATTTTATGAAATTAAATCAAATTGGATCTGTCATATCCAACGATATCTGTTGCAAGATATAATTATATATGGTACCGCATTTTGTACTGAATTTTATTCTTTAAATATTTAAATGAATTATTATAATTTATTATAAATTTAATTTATTTTCGAATGTATAGCCGAAAATTAGTAATAAGTATTTTATTAATGAATGTATATAATATTTTTACACATTAGGGGGATGACTTTTTTACAACCTCATATCATATCATATCTTGATGAGATAGTGTGGGACTTTTTTTATCGAATCACCTTATATGTAAAATTATTGAAGGTGATTCGACAAAAAAAGTCCCACACACAAAATAATTGTAAAATTCTTATTTCGGTATTTTGGGCAATTTTTTGAAGAGAGTGTCGGCAGACATATAATGTAACACAGGCTTTAGAGACACACATATGTAACATCATCAAACACTCAAGAAAGTTAACTATTCACGTTGTCATTGGAGAGGATGAATCTTAGTGAGAGGTTGTCCTTGCTGCGGCAAGAGTTATATAAGTCTTGTATAACTTAGATCGCACGCTCACATCACTGGTTGCTCCGGGCAATGTTTATTGGAGATTCATCTTCTTTCAGTGTGTCCTTAAGCATTTAAGATCTTTTGGATAGTCATACAGTGCTACAGATAGTTCTTCAAAATCTTCAGCGCGAAACAATCAATGGTAAGAAATGAATGAACAAATTTCACGCATCTATTTTTTTAATGAATATCTACACAACAAGATTAAATCGTATAGCTAAGAAATGTAGAAATAATAAAACAATTCTTAAGAAGATATAAAACAATTTTTAAATAGTAAAACAATTTTTAAAGGAATAAACTTTTTCAAAAATCTTTATGGAAAATAATTAAAATAAACTTTAGAATTTTGTGAAATAGTTAAAATAAACATTCTAATGTTTATATTGTTTTAAATATTGTTTAATATTGTTTAAAAGAAAAAAAAAAATAAATTTTAAAACAGCTTATTTCGAAGAAAAATTGAAAGTCATTTTATACAAATTGACGCGTTGCTGATGTTTTTGGGATATTGTGAGGAAGAGTATTCCCAAGACGTATGGTACTCGTATAAAACTGACATGCAGACGCTAAGCTCCTTCTTCTAAAAGGGACAAGTTTCCCACCCCTTCTAGATGGGGTAAATATTAATTTGTCATAGAGGTATTTCGGTGTTTGCTCCCAAATGATTTTATGTATGAATAGTAGAGATCTAGTTCTAAGTAGATTGTCGAAGCTACAGCCATAAAAGGAAGTAGCCAAGTGTGAAACATGTAGAGTCCTTCTTATACCATAGACATACCTAATAATGCTGTTGAATACTACATTTAATTTTCGTTGGCATGGTGAATTGCAGTTTGAAAAAAGTTCACACCCATAGATCAGACTAGGAATTAGATATGTCTTTGCTAACAGAATTCGTATTTCGATTGGTGTATAAGAGTGTGTTATCCACAGTGCACGCAGCTTTCCATATGTCTTCCCGGCAATAGCATTTACATGATTTGACCAAGTTAAAGAACTGTTAATAAAAATCACACCTAAATTCTTAGCATTAGACACAATATCAATTTTCTGCTGATTTATAGTGATATCCAGGTCTCACAAACTAAATCTTTTATTTTTGTGAATAATAATCACCTTCGGTTTCTGGGGGTTCAGAAATAAACCATTTGCTGTAGCCCACTTATAGACATGGGACAGGTCCTCGTTGAGGTTTGCAACGCATTCACTAATATTATTAACAGAGCCGCTAAGGAATAACTGAACGTCATCAGCATACATAAGGATTTGGCTATGGACCAGCTGGGTAGGAAGATCGTTTGCGTAGAGCGAAAAAAGGAGCATACCAATTATTGACCTTTGCTCCACTTCTTCGTGCTTACCAAGTAATCATTCACCCGAGTAGCTCTCTTTTAGATAGCCTTGTAGATTCCTAACATGGGGTTGGGATTTCAATTCCATCAGCGGAAAGCTGAAACAACACCATTGCTACCCAGTGGGACGGCAACTTTAAGCTTATTTCATTGCATTTTCCGTTACATATCTGCGGAAATGGTGATCCATTCTTTGAGTATACTTAATTTTAGGAACCATGTGAAAGCAAGCCATACCCATTATGTTGTCTCCATCTGGATTAATGGCCTTTGTAATATACTTATGTTCAAGTTTCTTGTTTGACTAGCATGTTACCAATGTTACCGTCCACCAATCAAAAAGATTTACGCTCCAAATACTTTAAAAGTTATAAATCCTGGTGGAGTCCATTATGTTGACTCCACTAGGGTGCTTTTTTTATAGTATCTTGTTGTTCCTTACCGTGGGAATACTCAAAGAATGAATCGCTATTTCCATGGAGATGAAACGGAACGGAACATGAGCAATAATGAAAGCATTTGTGGTTCACAACATGCCTACTTCATTCATTATTATGGACGATAATACTCCAAAACGTGCCTCCAGTGGCTATAAACCCATTTTTTTTAATAAAAATATAGATTTATCAGATCACCGTATTCAAATCCATTAAAAACTTTCGGAAGCTACGGGGAGGAAAAAAAGTTGAAATTTGGATGAGTTATTTCGAAATGCACAAGAATTTTTTCTAAATATCTCTCTGGCTCGTTAAAAAAGTTAGTTGTAAGGTTTCCCGAAAGCTGAAGAGCAATACTTCCGTGAAAGAGTTACCCAACTAGTTATTAGAGCCAACTGAGCCGTAAGCACCTTATAAGAACAACCCAAAGATCTAAATTAAGTTACACAAATCAAACCCTATTTACTTAATACATAAAAAACATATGTGTTCCAAATAAGTTGTCCAAGCGAAAATTGGATGAAATGTTCCCTTGTCCTCTTATATAAACTCAGCAAAATTTTCTCCCATATATTTTTTTACTACATTTTCCTGATTATTATTTTAAAACTAAAAGCGGTGTCCCTATTTACATGGCCACTACTGTACAAGGATTCAAAATGAGTAACCATCACATAATTGTTAATAAAAACAATGTGGCTTTTCGTGAAAGTTATAAGACTTTCCATATTTTTCCCTTTTGGACTTGTATAATTAAAAACAAGACCCAAGATCGGTTTATATGGCAGCTACATCAGGTTATGGATTGACCCATGATTTGACCCATACTTGGCACAGTTGTTGGATATCATAACAAAACACGTGGTGCAAAATTTCATTCTAATCGGATAAGAATTGCGCACTCTAGAGCCTCAAGAAATCAAGACCCAAGATCGGTTTATATGACACCTATACCAGGTAATGGCCCGAATTAAACCAAATTTAGCACAGTTGTTAGAAGTGATACTAAAACACTATGTGCAAAATTTCAGTCTAGTCGGATGAGAATTGCGCCCTCTAGAGGCTCAAGAAGTCAAGACCCAATATCGGTTTATATGGCAGCTATATCAGGTTATAGATCGATTTGAACCACACTTGGCACAGTTATTGGATATCATAACAAAACACGTAGTGCAAAATTTCATTCCAATCGGATAAGAATTGCGCACTCTAGAGGCTCAAGAAGTCAAGACCCAAGATCGGTTTATATTGAAGCTATATCAGGCTATGGACCGATGTGAACCATACTTGGCACAGTTATTGGATATCGTAGCAAAACACGTCGTGCCAAATTTCATTCAAATCGAATAAGAATTGCGCACTCTAGAGGCTCAAGAAGTCAAGACCCAAGATCGGTTTATATGGCAGGTATATCAGGTTATGGACCGATGTGAACCATACTTGGCACAGTTGTTGGATATAATAACAAAACACATCGTGCAAAATTTCATCCCAATCGGATAGGAATTGCGCACTCTAGAGGCTCAAGAAGTCAAGACCCCAGATCGGTTTATATGGCAGCTATATCAGGTTATGGACCGATTTGAACCATACTTGGCACAATTGTTGGATATAACAACGAAACACGTCGTGCAAGATTTCATTCCAATCGGATAAGAATTGCGCACTCTAGAGGCTCAGGAAGTCAAGACTAAGATCGGTTTATATGACAGCTATACCAGGTAATGGCCCGAATTGAACCATACTTAGCGCAGTTGTTTGAAGTGATACTAAAACACTATGTGCAAAATTTCAGTCTAGTCGGATGAGAATTGCGCCCTCTAGAGGCTCAAGAAGTCAAGACCCAATATCGGTTTATATGGCAGCTATATCAGGTTATAGACCGATTTGAACCAAACTTGGCACAGTTATTGGATATCATAACAAAACACGTAGTACAAAATTTCATTCCAATCGGATAAGAATTGCGCACTCTAGAGGCTCAAGAAGTCAAGACCCAAGATCGGTTTATATTGAAGCTATATCAGGCTATGGACCGATGTGAACCATACTTGGCACAGTTATTGGATATCGTAGCAAAACACGTCGTGCAAAATTTCATTCAAATCGAATAAGAATTGCGCACTCTAGAGGCTCAAGAAGTCAAGACCCAAGATCGATTTATATGACAGGTATATCAGGTTATGGACCGATGTGAACCATACTTGGCAAAGTTGTTGGATATCATAACAAAACACGTCGTGCAAAATTTCATCCCAATCGGATAGGAATTGCGCACTCTAGAG